>NC_087155.1:23970055-23980055 GCF_035594125.1 Scylla paramamosain | reverse complement strand
GCTTTTTTTATCTTATATCAGAGAACCCTAGATGACTTCAATGAATAAAAAACAGAAAACAGGCACCTCAGCAGTTTAACTAGTAGCTTGTCTCTTTTGATGTCACTAGTGTGCTTAATATTAACTTGCACCAGATCATATTATTAAGTTTGATGAGCCATGGCAGTCAAATGATTAAAGATGAAAGGTTCTCTGGTGTAATGGTTGGATTTTGGCGACCAGCTGTGGCAGGCCAGGGTTAAAGTTGAATTACACAACTTTGTATGTAAATAAATAAATAAATAAATGAATAAATAAATAAATAAATAAATAAATAAATAATAAGGGAATAAATAGATAAATGAATAATTAGTAGTGCATTGTGATTTCTACCGTTTTTTTTTTTTTTTAATATATATGTTCTATTTGCTTTTCCTTTATGATGGACTGACACTTTAGTATTACACCATCAAATCTGGTTACCTTGAGATCCGTGAGGCAATAAAATAAGCTGTATATTTATTTGTATCCCTTTGTGTGTGTGCGTGTGTGTTTGTGTCTTTGTTTGTTTGTTTGTGTGTGTGTGTGTGTGTGTGTGTGTGTGTGTGTGTGTGTGTGTGTGTGTGTGTGTGTGTGTGTGTGTGTGTGTGTGTTCAGCTCTCAAATTTACTGCTACAAAGTTATTTTCTTTATCTATAATACTGAAGGTGCGTCACGAATTAGTGGTTGATGTTTGTTTCTTGAGGATCCTCGTGTTTCTGCAGGCACTGAGGGCTGCTGTCTGTAATTATGTGCGATGCAGTTTATTTCCAGTATTGTAACTGAATCAGGAGTTAATGGCAAATGTTCTCTTCCTGGGAAATCTCAAGTATTTTGCCAGGCACTGAGGTTTGCCATTAATTTCTAAGATGTGGTAATCAGTATTCATTTCTTCGAGTCCACATGGATTTTCACCGAAGCTCCAGGAGAGAATAAGACCAAAAATCAAGAGCTGAAAAAAAAAAAAATCATCTGATCAAGTACGGGAATGGTCATCAAAACAACACGAATACTAAGAAACCCCGTTTATTCTACATACGTGTAACATCATAAACCCTCTCAGTGAACAAACGACTCTATTTACAAACAATCCATATATATTTATCTACTACAATACTTTTCTCACAAACACCACAAAACTCATCTATATACACACTATGTTATGCAAATGTCATGGGAAGCGCTTACTCTACTGGTTCACCGCGTCTCTCCGAAGCGTTATCAGTGTTTCTCTGTCCGTGAACTTCTTGTCATCCAAATTTTGAAAACATTTTCTTCCATGTTGAAGGTACTGTGAACAGATTACTATATATATATATATATATATATATATATATATATATATATATATATATATATATATATATATATATATATATATATATATATATATATATATATATATATATGAGTTTTCTCACTGCTTGGTTAGCTATAGACAAAACACCGTTTTAGAGGATGATCTCATTTGTTCAAAACAGGTAATAATTAAAAAAGTGATTTGTTTCTATGCACATCTGTGTTGACGGATTTGTTGTGCAGTAGCAGCAACACTCGGCCAGGCACGCTGTGGTTACATGGACTCCTTGATGCTGGCTGCTGCTGCTGTGCTGCTGCTGCTGTTGCTGCTGTCGTTGCTTCTGCTGCTTTTGCTGTTGCGGCTCCTCACACGCGAGCTGACTAGAGTGTGAGGGAGGGACGGCGGGTTGTGGCTTCGGTCAGCCGGTGCACCCCGGGGCTGCGGGACGTGTGTTCCCTAAGTGCCTTACGTTAACAATTTAGTGTGAACATTTGAGAAGAATTCATAAGTTGTTTTTCATGTAAAAGAAATTTTGGTGTTACTTCCCTAACAGTTTTCAGGCACGTCCTGCACCGATATCTTTGGGGGAAGATAATGAAAACTGAACGTTCTTAGTATAACTGAAACACTTAGAGTACATATTAGGTTAAGATGGCTTCTTGATGAAGACCACCCTGCGGAACGACCCCGGTATCACCTTTGTCGTACCTCGGGCGGTCACGTACCCTGATGACACCTTAGTGTATCCCACCCCTGCTCGTCTTCCCCACATAACGCACTAGAGGTACACGAGTAACTGCAGTGTAGCTATTAATACAAAATATAGACACCAATTATTCTAGAAAGGTTTCCATGTCTTGATTGCCATCATGATAAACTAGTGAAGGAGATTAAGATTGTGTAGTGGTAGACTTCCTTTACTCGATGCAAGCACGTGGTGGGACGACACCAGGAGTCTCGCCTGCCTTGCAACACTAATGACCTGCCAGGCCAGCGTGACACTAGGCGGGCCACTCAGGCCACCGGAAGGATGATGGAGTCTGTTGCCTTCATCAAATGACCTTAACGTGACTGAATGGTTATATGTAATACTAATGACATGTTACAGATTAAGTAATTCTTAACATCACAAATGTATCGTTATTCCGAGTTTACTGAAGAAAGCTAACAAAAATAGACTCGGCGAGAAGACTCCTCACCACTTACGCAGGGAAGGGAGAGGCAGGACGGCGCACGAGGGTCCCACCTGCGCCAGCCGTGACCCTCCCCTTCCGGGCGTGACTCCCACAGACTCACGTGACCCCCGAGCACCAGCGGCCAAAGTAACATCTAACTCACCTAACTCACCCATGAAACCGTAAGATTCTATCTAGTTTTTCTATCTAACACTAAATAAATAATGTAAGTATAAATGACAAAACTTTCAACATTCTCCACACAGCAGTAGGTTCCCTATGGAAGTAGCAGCAAGGCACACTCGGAAGTCACGGCGGGACCCACTTTGCTCGCGACGGCGGCGCCTCGAGAGTGTCCAGGAGGATGACTGTTCTAGTGCCACGCAGTGCTGCCGTCACGCCGCGCAGTGGGTACGTGCTCATGTTTTTGAAATTCTAGACGACACTGTTTATGATTATTCTTGAATAAGTTCACACTGTTAACACAAAACTTATACTTAAATATTTGCACTACGTGTTTCCTTTATAATGTTTGTTTTTGGAGTTCAGCTCCCACAACAACAAGGAAAGACACACCTCACTTTGTATCTGGTAGAGTTTGACTTGTACAAACAAGTAATATCACATAAGATCCACAAGATCCAGCAGCAGCATCAACAGCAGCAGCCACGCCCTTCACGTGGCACCCTGACTCTGGTTCACGACAAGTCGGTGCTGGACACTCCCGCGTGAGCAATACGCGAGTCCCGCTGATCACGACACCAGAGGAGATTGTTGCCCGTCCAACCAGGGGCGGGGCTGGGGCTCCGTCCCCATCAGGATGGCCACAGCCTCCGTCTCGGACATGGGCGACAGAGACGAGAGGGAGTCCATGTTGTCTTGCAGAACCTGGGACTCTGCACCAGAACACAGGAAGGAGACGAAATCTGTCTGGGGAGGAGTAAGTCCCAGTATCTGCTGTGCCCGGCCGGGACTGCAGGGGCGGCCAGGCTCGGGGTCCGGCATAGGGGCGGCCTCCCCAAGGATGCTGGAGAGGACCCAGGAGCAAGTGTCCTCAGGGGCGTTGCCGTCCAGGATGTCCTGCAGGGATCTGATGTAGGCGGAAGCAAGTCGCAGAGTGGTGATCTTGGTCATGTCGGCGGCGGCGCGGCGGCTGCACACCCACGAGGGCAACACGCCCCGCAAGCTTTCGAAGGCTGTGTTGATTTGCCGCATGCGACACCTCTCCCGCGCATTGGCCGTCTTCCTGCGGTAGCGGGACAGAGGCGGAGGCCGCGGCTTGTGCCGCAGCGTGTCGGGGAGGCTCCACTCGCTGTCACAGCGGCGCCGCGGGTGCAGCGCGCGGGGTCTCAGCTGGTACTTGACATTTGAAGCTCCCGACGGTTTGTTGCTGGGAGGGACGTTTTGATTTTTGTCATCGTTGTTATTGTTGGTGTCCACTTCATCTTCCGCACCCGCCGTGTCGCTGCCACTCTCTCTAGCCGCCTCCCCTTCACTCTTTTCCTCCTCTTTTACGGATTTTTCCATTTTGGCCATTGTATCACCAAATGTTGCAATCAGTCAAACACTGGGCCAGCGAACTACAGCATATCAACTTATAACAACTTTGGCACAACGAACTGTCTGGTATCAAGAGAACCTGAAAGATGCAAAAGTCGAGTATGAGCGACGAGGCGGTGATTTATGAGACACGTAAGCTTGATGCTGCTTGTAAGTTCAAATGAGAACGAAAACCTCAAAAAGCTCTTAAATCAATCATTTAAGTATCATTACACCGTCACAACAAGAGCTCATTCCAACGGTGCGTATGTGCCGAACATCAACGGTGAAGTCAACTCACTTATTTCTTATGCGAGCTCAAGTGGCGTGTGAGAGGCAAGACACGCGTGAGGAGCAACAAACACATCCCACCCCGGAGAAGGACTCCTGCCCACTGAGCCCCGCGCCGCCGCTGCCCTCCCACCCCGGCCTGCACCCATGCCCGACACCCGCTCCACGCAGCCACACACGGTGCACAATTTGCTATTTTTTTCCTGACTTTATTTTCTCTCCCTTCCCTTGGTGTTTACTATCCTTTTGTTATTCAAGTGAAGACGAACAAATTTATATGAACAGATCAGCCGAGGAAGGAACTGGAAGAGGGATAATCGCCTCGGCATTCACAGATTTGACCTGGAAACGCAAGAGGTCACTCCAGCCACCCTCGACTCTCCACGGATGAAAGTTCCTCCACATGTAAAACAACTGACCAAGAATCAGGGTTCCTTTCGTCCACTCCTGATAACCTCACGCAGCGCCAAGCAAACACACACACTGCAGGAGGACCACTTCCATACGTACTAACGAAGCTGTAGCAGGAGCGAGGTTGTAAGTCCCCACCACCGGCAACAGGTTCATTCAGGAGAGCGGCGACACCACCAGGACCCGATGGCTGGCAGGTGACTCACGTGATTAAAACGGCAAAACTTATGACCCCTGAATCTTTTAACACCATGTGGGGAGTGTCCAGCGGTTAGAAAACATTTTGCACGATTTTTCTCCTTTTCTGCGCTGTTTTAGATCCACAGATGGTATACCGTAGCGGCCAGTCATCTCCCCCCTTCACCGCGGCCTGCCTGCCCTTCCCCACCCCAGCGGCGCCTCGCCTGCACCACAGCACCGGGGAGGCACGGACTGGCTGCATGCTGATCCTTGTTGAGGTGCTGTTTCAGACACACTCGTCTATTAGCTTAGTTACCCGGCGATTCTGTGAAATGCAAATAAGAGAGGAATGAAGAAAGTCACGTCTATGGTTTTGCCCATTAGACAGAACACTGGTCTTTCTTATATCCTTTGATGGTAAGGTGGAATTAGGTGTTTTATATATGTTTTGTTAATGCGCTTGAGCAGAGAGAGAGAGAGAGAGAGAGAGAGAGAGAGAGAGAGAGAGAGAGAGAGAGAGAGAGAGAGAGAGAGAGGCAGGCTTCCTTCACTTCAGCTTGTCATGAATGAGGTTGAACCCACAATTCCTCACTGCACTCGCTCACTATACCCCCTCCTTGTCCTCCTCTCGCTAGACACCTGCAGCTACCTCACTTTCCTCACCGTTCACCTGCCCAGAGGCTTCTTCAGAGAGAGGGAGAGAGAGAGAGAGAGAGAGAGAGAGAGAGAGAGAGAGAGAGAGAGAGAGAGAGAGAGAGAGAGAGAGAGGAAATGACCACAACTAATGGCGAGGCGTAATCATCTTCCGCCGTCAAGAGCGCCTCTCACAACACCCAGTCACCGAGGCATTCCACTGGAGCGTGAGAAAGTTCTTCCCTCCACACAAACATCACCTTTGCTCCTGCCGAGGAATGCAAGCCTCACTCAAGTTTATTTCAATCAATTTCACCTTTACCACACTCACATGAAAATTTTTACCCCGCCCTGCCACTACTTTCCTATGTGTGTGTGAGTGTGTGTGTGTGTGTGTGTGTGTGTGTGTGTGTGTGTGTGTGTGTGTGTGTGTGTGTGTGTGTGTGTGTGTGTGTGTGTGTGTGTGTGTACGTGCTGAGAGAGAAAGAGAGAAAAATGGTGAGAGACAAACTATACTATATTATTCTCCCGGTCCTTCCTCTCCTCACACTGACAAAAACACCCTTAACCCGTTGTGAGTAGATACACTAGAGTCCCATAGAGCGACAAGAGACACTGACCACCCCCTCGCTGGTGTATAGTGAGTGTGAAAACCCTTCACCCTTCCCAGCATCCTTCCTCCAACATCCTTCCTCCTTCTCCTTTCTTGCTATCCCTGCTCCTCCTACCATTTCCTCCTCCTACACTCTCCTACACCCCACTTCACACCCTCTCCTCTCGCGGCTACACGTCATCGAGGAGGCGGAGATGAAAGGTACACCTGCAAGGCCCCGGGATGAATGGACCACCAACCCTCGCCCTTATATGGGAGTTACGACGCCTTGGATCCTTTCTATCGCAGCGCGCGACCCGCCCACTGAATGACGGGCAGGTCGCTTAGTTTCACCCTTTTTTCTAAGTGTCTGTCTGCTTGTGTGTGTGTGTGTGTGTGTGTGTGTGTGTGTGTGTGTGTGTGTGTGTGTGTGTGTGTGTGTGTGTGTGTGTGTGTGTGTGTGTGTGTGTGTGTCTCTCTCTCTCTCTCTCTCTCTTGCTTTCAACTACGCCGCCTTGCATCACACTTGTAAACAGTAGCAATCTGGGCTGAGGTTGAGAAGGCAGCGGGAAGAGGAGAGGTGAAGGAAGGAGACACTCTCTCTCTCTCTCTCTCTCTCTCTCTCTCTCTCTCTCTCTCTCTCTCTTTCTCCTGTTCGAACAACCCGCCAAAAATATTACGGATGATAATAATTCTGCACTTTTACCTCCTTCAAATATTTACATGCTGTCATCGTCGCGTCGTTTCATTGTTTATGTTCACACTCCACTCGGTGACCCGCGAGGCTGCCCGGTGTAAAAGTAATCCGAATAATCATAAGACTAATACGGAGACTGACAGCGGACGCCTCGGTAACTTGAAGGAGTATGTTTAAGATTCCCTCGTTGAAGGAAATCTGACTGGACTTCTCTCTCTCTCTCTCTCTCTCTCTCTCTCTCTCTCTCTCTCTCTCTCTCTCTCTCTCTCTCTCTCTCTCCTGTCCACTCTGCTGCCACAACTATTCGTCTTCGTCTTCCCGCCTTCAGACTTGAGAGCAGTTTGAATTATAATTTTCCTCCTCCCCGTAAAAAGTTATATTTGATGATACGCAATAGTTTACTCTCTCTCTCTCTCTCTCTCTCTCTCTCTCTCTCTCTCTCTCTCTCTCTCTCTCTCTCTCGTTCAACCTATCTATTCATTTAACTAACCACCAATTACTTTTTCTCGTTTCTGGAGAAGGAAAAAAAAGATAAAAATGTGTGTACGAGTTGCGTTAAGTCCGATTAATTACGACATTTGCACAGACAGTAGAAATCCAGAGAGAGAAATTGACACACAGAGAGGGAGACGCGCCATCTGGTAGGTAACGGGCACCTGCTTTCGGAAGAAGAAGAGGAAGAAGAAGAAGAAGAAGGAGGAGGAATGACGGCCGGTGGATGCTTCACTGACAAACTCTTCCATTAAGCCAAATTGCTGACCGTAAAAGGTTCTCGAGTATTGTAAATTAAGACACGACAGACCCCCCTTCCCTTTCTGCGTAAAAAGAAAAGAGAGAGAGAGAGAGAAAAAAAAAGATGGCCCAGCAGAAAAGCAAATATGTAATCACCCTCTGGACGCACGTGATGGATTCCCGGCGGCTTGGATTAATTTACCTTTAACTTCCTGGAAAAATGACGGTAATGACTTGTACTGCACGACTTGGCGGCGGGGGAAGCATGACACACCTCCCAAAGCCGCCAAACATCAACCCACTCCATGTTAGAATTCAGGCTTAAAGAAATTGCAAATAACTTAAAGAACGAGATGCAAAGAAGGAAAAAGAGTCATCATTTTGTTCGGCGGCCAAAGTAAAGTGCCACAGAAAGTCTCAAAAGGAGAGGAATGTTTCGCGTCATCTCTGTTTGACTGGATTTGGCCAGCGAAGCGAGGGAGAAAACCTGTCCCCCGCGCCTCCATCAACAGAATAACACCATCGCCACCACCATCGCCACCGCACCGCCGTCTCACGATAAACATTTGGGGGTCAACTGCCTCGCCGCCCGCCAGAGTAAACCGCTGCCTGACGCAAGACGGTGGCACAGATCCGCTGATTGATGTGCAGGCAAATGGGAGGTGAGGTGACGCCTGACAGGGGAGGGAGAGAAAGGAATCCAAAACAGCTGTCTGCTATGAGGCGTCTCAGTACGTAGTTGATTCCTAATGCACTATTAACACAATATAAAAAAAATCTAATCTACTAACATGAGTGTATGAGGAACGCCAGACATGTACATAAAACTTCACTTCACTTCAAAGCGTCTACGATTTGTGGCCATCAAACTATAAAGCTAAAGTAAAGCTACAAGTATTACGTGCAGCAGTGAAGAGACGCCATCGAGGGAACATTCTGCGGAGTCCAGATGGCGATGTTATCGAAGTGGACCTTCTGCTTTACGCAGGACGAAGACAAAGAGAACTGTTACCGAAGTCACGATGAAGGTGGGACAAAGCGCTCTTGCCTGACATACGATACACCCAACACTACCACTGGCGTATATACATTGATTTATAAGACATTCCCAATGGCAGGTGTACGATGATAAACAACAAAGTGGAGCTGGTGATGAATGGCATGGCGGCAAGCAGCCAGCCATGGGGCACAACACAATACCTCCTCGTGTCATATAATGATACACGACACTACCTATGAGATACGATGACACTCTTCTCATAAGTGTATGCAGAAAGACGCGAGGCAGGGCCATGTGTCTTACAGTGGCTGGGAATGGCGCTGGATTATTGACATCCATAGAAATCTCCTATAATGATAAAATGATTTAAGTTTCGATATTTTAATCTTAGATATGTGGATGGCCCAACGGTATCCAGTTCTCGTGAGTAACCGTCATCATGGTTTAATATACTTACACAGGCAAGAAAAATACACTTGACTGGAGCAAATGTAACAAACTATTTATACAATCTCCAGTTCCCGCAACGCCACGTTGGTCGCGGGACGTGTACCTGTTACCTGCATGAAGCGCGAGTCAATATTTGTTTAAATTCCCGAAGGTTATCGATGCTCTCAGAGGTGAGGATCCTCCGCTCGTCGGGCCGGTCCGCGCTGCCCACCACCTCCCACGCGGCTGCACGGAGTCGCGGATCAGGCCGGAGTTATGCCACCCGTTTTATGCACCCCACACACTGTTATTTGCACACACAACACCAGGAGGGCGGAGGCAATATTCCCTCACCCAACCTACTCTTTTTAACAACAAATATCGAGGCTAAAAACCTCAGGGTAACCCGGAACGAAATATTCTTCAGCGCTGAGCGATGGGAGAGTTGTGGCCACAGAAACCCCGAGAAAATTCTGTGTGTGTGTGTGTGTGTGTGTGTGTGTGTGTGTGTGTGTGTGTGTGTGTGTGTGTGTGTGTGTGTGTGTGTGTGTGTGTGTGTGTGTGTGTGTGTGTGTGTGTGTGTGTGTGTGTGGGGTGTGCATACACACACACACACACACACAGATATATATATATATATATATATATATATATATATATATATATATATATATATATATATATATATATATATATATATATATATATATATATATATATATATATATAACCCTAGAAATTGATTGCGCTCGAAATTTCTTTGGGATCGAGAGGTTTAAAGAAGCATTGGTGGAGTGTTTGTTGAGTGTTGAGCATGTTGACCTTGTATTGTGCTATCGAAGGTCACGTCGTTCACACAGGGCAGAGAGAGAGAGAGAGAGAGAGAGAGAGAGAGAGAGAGAGAGAGAGAGAGAGAGAGAGAGAGAGAGAGAGAGAGAGAGAGAGAGAGAGAGAGAGAGAGAGAGAGAGAGAGAGAGAGAGAGAGAGAGAGAGAGAGGAGGAA
>NC_087155.1:23950055-23965055 GCF_035594125.1 Scylla paramamosain | reverse complement strand
GCTGGTACCTCTCCAAAGGCCACCTGCGCGGAAAGGTAATCAAGGCAGGTGACGAAGCCTCAACAACACCTCAAGATGTGTCAACAACTGAGTTCGCGAGTTGACTGCGTACCACACACGGCGGGGCACACTCTCCCATTCTTTTCTTTCTTCTCCACGCAGTAAGATCGCACTGGAGCTCAGGATTCCAGTGTGTGGGTGTGACATGCGGGCTTGCTAAGAGGAGTTCTTCATCTTAACCTCCCACCAGCATCGCCTATCAACTCCAGCAGACCTTGACTATCAGTGCATCTTCTAGCCAGGGTAATACTTCCTGGCCTCTCACGCCTGCCTGTGAGGAAATGCTGCTTTCTTTATGCGTAAGATTATGGAGTGAAGAGAAAAGAGGAACTTGGGAAGAGAACTGAGCAGTGTAAATCCTCGTTCAGTGTCTTGCATATTCTGACGCTGAGTGGACGTCACAAAAACGCTCATCACGCGTCCCCATCACAAGATCACCAGGGAAGAGGGTCAGGGGTCACACCGCCTTCCATACTCCTTCCTCCTGGCCAAGACACCAAACACGGAAGCCACACACAATACCATCACCGAGTCCCATTAATGCACACCACCTCCTCATCTTCCCTCGGTTACTTCTCTCCGCCAGATGCCCTTCTGATAAGGCCGCTCCCTCGCCGCCGCGCCCGTGCTCCTGGTGGCCCGGTGACAGCTCTTCAGGGAACGCCAACCTCTCGCATAAATGGGGATCCGGATGGTCAGTTTCTGCATTATGATGAGACTTTCTCATCTGGACTTATCGTGCTAATGAGTGGCGGACGCGGGGTCAGGGCGGGTGACGGGTGCGCGCCGCCCCTCCAGCTGACTCTGATGAAGGACAATTGAGACGTGGTTTCGCTATATCGTCCACCACCAACACCTCTTTAGATTATAGAGGATGATCATGTATCCTGCCCACCTCACAGCCTTCCTTGCCTCACCTGCAACACTACGCACGCCTAATCGCTAATTATCATACGTGCAGGTGAGAACGGCCCCACAATCCCGCAAAAACATTTCAGAGGTTCGTGCTGACCAAAGTTCATGGAAGGTAGATGACCGCTGGACACCGAGGCGCGAAAAGTAAGCGTACTCAATTCCTTGAGACATACACACCCATAGGCCAAAAAAAAAGAAAAGAAAAAAAAAAAAAAACTGAAGATGAACATTCGATATCTTGGCGGACACGGGTGAGCAGCATAGTGGCCGCGGCGCCGTGTTCAAACATTGATCTTTCTTTAGACTTTAGCTCTCAAATAAATTCCTTAGCATGATGTAACATTTATATTCGTAGCCAGGAAAGGCGATGTGTGCGTGTAGACAACGCGTACACGTGTCTGCGGTGCCCGGGATGGAGGGGCGGGCCGACACCTGCCTCGCTGCTGCATTACCTCGCTAAACTATCGAGAGGATTTTTTATTATCTTAATGTTTTATTTCCGAATCTTTCTTCGATGATCTTGACTATCATCACTCATGAATATTATCAAATTGATCTATCTATCATGAATATTATCAAGGATACTTTTAAAGACTTAGCGGTTCAGTAAAGCTCCAACATGTACACTTATTTAATGATTTATTATGGGCTTGTTTTTTGGCTGTCTGGTTTTGTGAAGGTGTATATTCTGTAGGATGGATTCAGAATGCACTTTTAACCCTTTCTTTGCAACCTTCCCAGCTGAGGATCATCGGGAAGCGCCAACACACACTACACGCAATCAAACACAGACACACTGAGACCCCGGAGACACGCCACACTCGGCTACTGCTCCTCGGCTCCGGCGCTGCACGATGAAGTATACTCCACTTCAGCAAACTTCTTTTTTTTTTTTTTTTTTTTTCCTGAGGGGAACGTTACACGTACTTTAGCTTGTGTCTGGCCCTGACACTAACATGCTACCGGTAAGTGTAAAAACCACCAGGCAATATGTTTTCTTTGTCTTCAGTGGGAAGTCACTGAAGGACTAAAATACCTGAATATTTCCTCAGTTTTCTCCAGCTTTGTGTTCCCATGGGAAATGTGAAGCTCTCTCCCCTCATCCAGTGTGTGAAATGTTATTGTAAATCATTACTGAAAACTCTACAGTCTGATTTTCCTCGTTTTACTTCAGCCATGAGGTTCGTGTTATGCTTGTATTCTTGTATCATTACCGTCATTAAGAGTGACTCTGCACTTTTCTCGTCCCGTCTCTCGCTCGCATCTCAGACCAACGTGTTATGTAAATTATCTTTATCTCTGTTCGTTCAGTTAACATGTTTGCTCTTCTGTATCTATGTATATGTATAGGAGACTTTAGATTGTAGTTTGTACGAACTGACTGGCTGCGAATAGAAAACAATAGATTGTATTCTGTTTGTATTTTTGCACTAAGGAACCAGCTGCAACGCAGAAACTTGAAGTGGTACACTTTAGCTTGTATTTTTATACTTAAGAGAAAGGCTGCTAGCAGGAAAAATTCGCTTGTAATTGTATCAACCAATTGATTAAATAAATGGATACATTCAAAGTATAAAACCATCTTTGTTCTTACAGCTTGCCTTGCTCAATAAAAGTTATCATACATACAAGTGTGCGCGCATACAATATATGAGAGACAAATATTAGTACTATTTGAATTTGGTATTAAAAATTTTTCTCTTCAGCTGGGTGAAGTGACTCAGCTTTTATTCCTAAAGAATTTGTTCGTTCTTCGTCTGACTCGGCGTTAGTTAGATGAGTCATTTGCACTGATCAGGGAAAAAACAGGTATTCACTTTACCTGAGTTTTATTTTTCTACCTGGAGAAAGATACACAGGTTTTGTTTGAATTAATTCCGTGGGTTCTGGCCGCGGGCGTGCTCCCAGGAAGTGTTTTACCTTTGCTTTGCTCGGGAACTTTAACAGCAAAGAAAAAGCTGTCATTACATGTAAGTTAGTCGTGATTCAATTTTTTCTTCTAAGACCGATTCACGCCAGAAATGTCGGGGCGATTTGTTCCTCATCACTGCCCTCATTAAATACTTGAAACAGCCTACAGCGTGCTTCTTCAAGTATATATTTGTATCAGAGCACACAAATGTGCATACACACACACACACACACACACACACACACACACACACACACACACACACACACACACACACACACACACACACACACACTTACACTCTCTCTCTCTCTCTCTCTCTCTCTCACATATCTGCAGTAAGGAATCCAGCCTAACCACCATAAAAGGGCTCCCATACACACCGCACATCATCCCGTCAACTCCCTGTCCGCCGCCTGTGGTTTATAGTGGTCATAACACAGCGATACAGTCCCTGCGCTGTGCCGCCGCCTCACAGTCTCGATACCTGGCTTGTGTCTGTCCTTAGGAGGCTTTCTGTCCATTAGCACGTGTCCCCTGACCCAGCCGGTGCCACTAGAGGTGTTTGCAGCTTGTCAGTGGCACGAGTGGTAGGAGAGGGGGAAAGACGCAACTCAGGAGTGATCTTGAGTGCGAATCTTAAATGTAAATGTTTTATAAAGACAGGCCAGGAAGGTGACGGCAGGCAGTGCGTTCCGTCTCCTGCGAGGTGAAGATTCAAACAGTGGCAGGATCTCTTGACACGCACCCTGGAGAGGCTGAGCACACAGCGCCCTTCACCGCGCCACCGCCAAGCTGCCGCCTCACTGCCCACCGGCGCACCACCATAACAACACCACTAATGAATGCATCGAAAACAGCCGCAGAGAGACGAAAACACCACCACCACCACCACCATGACCAACCAGATCAGCAGCAGAGCACCGTGGATCAGCCGCC
This sequence comes from Scylla paramamosain, assembly GCF_035594125.1. Taxonomy (NCBI): domain Eukaryota; kingdom Metazoa; phylum Arthropoda; class Malacostraca; order Decapoda; family Portunidae; genus Scylla; species Scylla paramamosain. The sequence continues at coordinate 23,961,229 of NC_087155.1, read as the reverse complement.
CCACCCCGCCTTGTCATAAGTATCCCTGCAGGCCCGCCCCGCCCCGCCCACCACGCCACACACCCTCACCACATCACAAGCCGCGTCTGAGATACGACACCATGACTTCACCACACAACACCTGAGTGTACATCCTCCTTGCACGGCATAACCTGCGTTCCTTGGCATCTTCTCCAATCTTCTCAACCTCAATCATGCTTCCCTCCTCCTTTTCCTCCTTCTCGTCCTGTTACTCCTACTTCTCATACTTCCCCGAAGACCTAAACTCGCCCCTTCCCTCGAGCACCGGCGGCCTCAGCTTCATCATTCTTAAGCAGCGCACATCACCACAACCACAGTTCATCCTGAGAGCGCGCCTGTCTGGACGGTCCCCCCCGCGACGTGGTGTCCCCGCCGCGGGTGTTCACAGGTCTGCTGGGGGACCAGCACCTCGCATAACAAGGCCCATCGGGTGTGTTTGGGTTTCTAAGTGACTCTTTGCTCAGTTTCCCCACGACTCGGACGGCGGTGAGGGACAAGACACGGGAGGGTGTTGACAGGGAGAGCGTAGGTTAAGTACAGACGGCCGGGGGGGGGGAGGGGGGGTCATGTGTCAGGGCCGGGAGGGAGGGAGGCGGCTGGGGTGTGATGAGAAGACGAGGAGTGGTGTGGGCGAGGGTGAGAGGTGCGTTGTGGGGGTGAATAGCCGTGAGAATTACGGGATGGAGATAGTGATGGTGCGGTGTGAAGGTGGAGAAGAAGAAGAAGGAGGAGGAGGAGGAGGAGGAGGAGGAGGAGGAAGAGGAGGAGGAGGAGGAGGAGGAGGAGGAGGAGGAGAAAGGTGTATGAACGAGTGTAAAATTTGGTTTCGATGCATCTTATCTAAGTCGTGTTGTTCTCTCTCTCTCTCTCTCTCTCTCTCTCTCTCTCTCTCTCTCTCTCTCTCTCTCTCTCTCTCTCTCTCTCTCTCTCTCTCTCTCTCTCTCTCATAACAAGGAGGAAAGCAAGGTAAAGACTCGCATTAGACATATCAATGATCGTGATGCTTCTGTTTAATTACTGTTGTCACTAACATTCTACTCATCACTTGACACAAAGAAACAATAAAATCCCTTGCAATTACTGCCGATATATATAGTTCATAAATAGAACATAAATAACACAATGATAAAAAAAAAAAAGTTTGTGTGGGAAATATTTACAGGTTAGTTATTTAATTATATCGCGGTAATAACTTTGAAACACTATTCTGACAACGTGTTTCTTGTGACTGGACAACCAAACGTACCCACTAATGTGTTCCGGGACTCAGGAATTGGCCTGGAAGGAGAGAGAGAGAGAGAGAGAGAGAGAGAGAGAGAGAGAGAGAGAGAGAGAGAGACGAGCAGTGAGACTCAGCATGAAATTAGTTCGCAATTAAACCGAATCCCACTAAATGGCGCCGACCCGTTATTGCCAGTATGGAGGGAACGATTTAATTTGTTTAGAGTCCAGGTAACGGGTGGCCAGGTGTAATTAAGGCCGAGGTACCGACCGACAGACCCTCCGAGACACCCAATTAAACTCTTAAGCAGTTCGGTAATTATACGCCATCATTGCCGCGACGAAGGATGCAGTTACGCCTCATCAGGAGAAGCCCTTCCCTCATCACCCGCGTCGCCGCCGGAACGCAAGGCGGGGCTGCGGGGGTCTGGGGGAACAAGCCCTCGGAGGAAATGGCCAAGCAGCGGAACTTAAAACCCTGTAATTCCTCTATATTGGTTCCCTGCTGACCTGTGTTTACCTGTAGCTTTATAGCGATTTTCAGCTAATTAAATACAGGTGTGTAAGGGGCAGGGAAAAGTTACGTGCAGCCTCTGCTGAAGTCCCGGAGGGCGTGGCGGGTTTGTCTTCATCAACCTCCCTCACCGCCGTGGCCTCAGCTCACCTCCGCTAGTCTCACTTCACGGACGGTATATTTTCCATTTGAGTTTTCTGCTCTCATTACTTTTCCTCGCCTCATCTTCATCAGCTTCCTCCTCCATCTGCCCTCCTTTAGTTGTCTTGTCTTGGGTTATCTTAATCTTAATCTGCCTTCATTTTTTTTTTTTTTCAGTTGTCTTCATCTGCCTTGTGCCATTGCCCTTCTTTGGGTCTTTTTTGGTCCTCTGCTCTGTCCGCCTTTAATTATCTTGGAGTCTGCGGCGCTCTCTCAATTACTTTCTGGGATGTTATGTGGAGTGATCATTCTTCCTCCTTCTCTTTCCTCCTGACGAAAGACAAAAGCCGCTTCAAAGGCAAATAGTCGTCTTTGCTCCGCCGTCGAGAGATTCAATGCTCGAGTCACTCCCTTTTTTGATGTCTTTCCTTCCTTGCTTCCTTGTCCTTCTCTCTCTCCTTCACACCATCCACCCGTCCTCTTTGCTTGAAATCATTATACTGCTTCTATTTCTCATACAGTTATCATCTTATCAGAATTTCAGCCTTTGAGTTCGTGATTTCGTATAACATTCGTGTTTTTACTTTTCTTAACCGTATCTAAGTTTTTTTCCATTTTAATTTTTTTTACTCTGACCGACGTATTCACTCAATCACATTCACTTCACACACACACACACACACACACACACACACACACACACACACACACACACTCATCGGGGCTCTTCCATCCCTCACGCTGTCCACTCTCGTCACCTCAATGGTCTGTTGCTATTTGTTGCTCTATTGTGTCCCTCAGCTGGCCAAACCCTCGCCGCCACCCCTCCACTCCTGGCCCTTGAGAAACCCCCTGCACCACCACCACCACCACCACCGCCACCACCACGAGGGTTCCTTGAATTCCTCAGCCATCGTGGCAGACAATATATTCCTTTATCTCGCCAGACTGTCGATGCATTTATCTTCCCTCCGTCTCCCGTACCTTCCCCCTCTGTTCCGTTGACACGGCAAACAGTTTCTTAATGTCTCTAAGATGCAAATTTCTTCCTCCACTCCTTAAGAACCTTTAAGTTGCGTTTCTATTTAAAATAAAACCTTACACTGATGAAGCGCCGTAACAAAGTAACATATGCATTATAAAGCTGACGTGCGTACAACATAATTAACGAATATAAATTCTATGTCTGCTTGAAAAAATCGGAGGAAATGATATCTTGTTATATTTTTTTAGTGCAAATATACACAAGCCAGAATGGCGAGGCGAGGCGGTGTGGTTGTGTCAATATTATTGCCAACGAATCCAGGGAAAAAAGGCATTATTTTTTTTACCTCTCCTTTCCACACCTGCGCCTTCAGGATAGCCAAGGAACGTGACCTCCGTTTAATTTTACGGCGCCCTTCCTGCGGCCCACACCCCGACGCCCCGCAGGCACGCCACACGCGGCTTTCTCCATCTCACTCGGTTTTATTTCCTCTGAGACCTTCGACTTTCTCCCGACCCTCCTCCACCGCCCTCATCCCTGCAGCAGGCGTGAAGGCAGCCCGCGGCTCACCCTAACCTGCGTTGCGTCAACTCAGCGGTACAGGCAGGTTTTATTTTCCTGCTTGAACCTGAACCTGCAAACCTTGTGTATATTTTACCATATATTGCGAAAAAAAACCGTTCTTTTATTACTAAACTTGCTGCTCTTGCTGCTTCTTAAGTTACTACTACTACTGCTGCCACAAATACTATCTCTGCAACAACAACAACAACAACAACAACAACAACAACAACAACAACTATTACTACTACTACTATTACTACTACTACTACTACTACTACTACTACTACTACTACTACTACTACTACTACAATCCTGTTTGCAGTATCTCACCAGACAGCCACAAACTAGCCTTTTGTTACTTAAGCTTGCCATAAAAAACAACTCTTGCTCTTAAAATCAAAGCATTATCGATCACTTGTACCTACAGCCTCCACACACCCCATGCCCCGCAGCCCTTACCTCTCGCCCCGCACCCTCACCCCTCACCCAGGCAACACCGCACACTCAGAAACTCGTACTCTTAAGCGGTTGAAATGTGTACACCATTCATTAATATTCCCTGGGTAAATGTTTAGGCGGACGCGCTGGTGCAAAAAATGTTCAAGTCATGAGGGAGGCTGAGGAGCGAGGCGAGACGAGTGAAGTCTGGATCTGCGAAGGGAGTGACTATGACTGCATCACTATACGGAGGAGGAGAATGTGGAGCATACTCATAACTTGTCATTGCCTCACAGGGTAAATTTTGTGGCACAGAACGAAGGTAACATGTAAGGGGAGCTCTTATTCTGGTATGATTTATATTTAGGGAGGTTTAAAAGTAGATTAGAATTAAGTTATGGGTGAGGATAATTGGTGGAAATAGGTAAAGGTTTCATTCAGTGACTGCCACGTGTAGACCTGATGGCTTCTTGCAACTTCCCTTCCTTTTTTATGCTTTTATGTTCTAATGTACTGATAGATGCAGATAACGCACACAAACAAGTGACACCGTAAGTCGTGCTGTGTGAGAAAAAGACGATGAGCTTGAGAAAAATCCGAAGTTTATTTTATTTTCTACTGCAGCTTTGTTTTTACTTGTGCTGGTACGCCATGCACAAGACCAATGTTTTCTCTTCCTCCGTTTACAGATCCTTTTGCAGTCCAGAGCAAAACTCGAGAAAAGATGAAGGTTTACGACTTAGTAATGGCCGCAGTGACTGAAGACACGGGCGAGGATGGAAGACAGGCATGTGGTCTTTCACTGAGCTCTTGTTACACACCGTTCAAAACAAATCACCACCACTACCACCACCACCACTATCACACCAACAACCATTACACTAACATCCACTTTTACTACCATCATCACTACACCAACAATGCTCCACCTCCTCCCCATGTACTACTACCATACCACCACCACCACCACTACCACAACATCAGCAGGCCGTTAGAGTCAACACAGACACAGCTCGGCGCGGCGGTGATGCATGGGGGCGCCCTGCTCTCTTGCTGGCCGGGCTGTGAGATACTAGGGGCGCTGTTCGATATATTACCCAAAGTCCAATTAGCAAACATAACGCCGCGTGCCCCGCCCCGCTCAGTGCCATATACGGGGGCTGCAGGAAATATTTATGCAATAAAATAATAGCTGGTAGGACTAATCATATGATAATGTAATCGCTGTGATCCATAATAGAGCGCTGCGCCAATGGATTTTCAAAGGTATAATTTAATGTAATGATCTTATAAAACTCTCGTCTGGCAGGTGATCGAAGATTAAATGGCGTGTGATTAAGCGATTATCTTGTGAACGCCAAGGAACGAAGGCACGTAAGCTAAGCGTGTCTGGAAGAGATAAACAGCGTTTGTGGAATTAATAAGCTTGAACTACTGTGGGAGGAAAACTGCTGGGAGAGAAACTCCTGAACTGCACACACCTGCCTCTCTTAAATATCCTTCTCCCCCTCCTGGATCCTCTCTCTCTCTCTCTCTCTCTCTCTCTTGCTCGTGCCACCCTGTTCCTTTTCACTTATTTACTTTTTTGTATTATACTTTTCCAGCTTTTGTTCCTCTTACCCGCCCTCTTCCTCCCCCCTGCTGGTGCGTGAACCTGGTGACCCACAGCCATAAATATATATCTTGATACAAATAACAAGACAAGCACTCTGGCGGGGAAATTCTATTAACTTGTGGGATGACGGGCGCATCTGATCGGGGCGTCCGTGTTAAAAAAAAATATTGCCGCTGCTGCTACCACCAGAACTACTATTATTACTACTGCTGCTATAACTAACATCATCACCACCATCACTACCACTACTACTACTACAACTACTATTTCTGCTACTACTAATGCTACTACTACTAACAATAATAATAATAATGCTGTTGTTGTTTTAGTTGCTGCCGATATTGTTATTTCCATTACAACACTGTTACTTAACCCTCGGAGGTTCTCTTTCAGGTTCTGGGCGGGCGTGGCGGGAACGTCAGGCGGATTGTAATGTTGGCAATAATACCAGTGTTTTGATCCTAACGAGCTCGGTGCTTCAGATCACTTAAATTATCCAGGTTTTTATTGCCACACTATTAATTTGAAGTGATAAACATTTGCTTTTACATACACGGGTGGCTATTAATCTGCATTTATATCGCTATCTGTGTCTATTTCTTTCCTTCCTTAATCATTATCTATTTTCTATTTGTTTCCTTGCTTTTAGGGACGGATGAATTTAAACACAATATATATATATATATATATATATATATATATATATATATATATATATATATATATATATATATATATATATATATATATATATATATATATATATATATATATATATATATATATATATATATATATATATATATATATATATATATGATCATTACTGTATTTCTGATAAACACGTCGATACATTAGAAGAGTCCGGTGCAATTCTTTCGCAATGGTGGTGATGCTGGCGCTGTGGAAACAATTATATTCCAATAACAATAATATCCATGACTCACACTCTCTCTCTCTCTCTCTCTCTCTCTCTCTCTCTCTCTCTCTCATCAGCAACGGCAGCAGTAATAGTAATACAGGTTAGGGCAGGAACTTATCTATAACATAACGTGCACATTTTGTATAGCCAGTAATAAAAAAAATCATGACATAAAAAATAAAATAAGTTGAGGAATCCAGCTTAATAAAGGATGTGGAGGCAGGGAAGCGAGGGCGAGAATTTGTGACCATCAAAATATATATTGGGTGTATGTAGTATATTTTTTCAGTGGTTCGGGAAATTGTCAGACAGATGGTGGTGGTGGTGGTGGTGGTTATGATGGAGGTGATGGAGGAGGCAGTGGAGGTGGAGGTGATGGTGGTGGAGGAGGTGGTAGTGATGGTGGTGGTGGTGATGGAGGGGATGGTGGGGGAGGGGGTCATGTGGGTGTAGTGATGGTGATGGTGTTGGTGGGGGGCATGTGGGTGTGGTGATGGGGGTGGTGGTTAGAACCTAGAAGGCGGTGTTAATTACCACGCTCCTCAAACTGGCTCCTGGAGGTGGATGTGAGGTGGACTGATGTGGACTCTCTCTCTCTCTCTCTCTCTCTCTCTCTCTCACGGAAGCAACAGTAATCTTGACAGAAAGGAGGAGAAAGGCAAAGAATAAGTTATTTTCTATTATAATTCACGTGGAGGAAGCTTACCGCGAAGATGACATCCTTAGAAAGTAAAAAGAAATAAAAAGAAAAGAAAAAAAGAATACAAAGGTTTTACATTCGCTGCACCTGTGTGTTTCTCTTTTTCTCACGTAAAATAACAAGAAAGAAAAAGTTCAGCCAAGTAGAAATCTGAAATAAAAAGATGCTGTAAATTTTAGTGATCCGGTCAGGGCAAGATATCTTTTTATGTGTATTAGAGAGAGAGAGAGAGAGAGAGAGAGAGAGAGAGAGAGAGAGAGAGAGAGAGAGAGAGAGAGAGAGAGAGAGAGACGGACGGACAGAGAGACAGAGAGGCAGGGGGGCAGAGATACAGCACCCTACCCAGCGAGCAGAATCTCCCCCTTGATCGACACATGCATGAAAAAGTAAATAACACTAATGACTTACTGTACCTGAGTTGAATTGAACTAGTAAAACTGTCAGGTGGTGGAAAGAGAGAGAGAGAGAGAGAGAGAGAGAGAGAGAGAGAGAGAGAGAGAGAGAGAGAGAGAGAGAGAGAGAGAGAGAGAGAGAGAGAGAGAGAGTATAGTTACAGTACAGTATATAATTAAGGCTAATGAGAACTTTACTGGGCTCATAAGAAAACGAAAGAGAGCGAGAAGGAAAGAAATATATAGAAAAAAAAAGTAATGTCGAGAACTCGTGAAATTATTGTTGTTGCCTGAAATACGAAACAAAAAACGGAGTGTGGGTTTGTCTTATCTTGGCTGAGAATCGGAACTTTGCCTGCGGGATGAAATAGAGGCAAAGAATAAATGATAGGAATTATAGGTGATACCAATGACAGTCGACGTGCTGGTAATGCTCTTAAACAAGGAATTAACTCGGTCTTCTCTTTGCACCTCTTATTATTGCACGCTTGTTAGGTGTCTCTCTCTCTCTCTCTCTCTCTCTCTCCAAATCACCCACTTTTTTCCGCTTTCATATGAGAAAAAGTGAACAAATCTTGCCCTTATCAATGCTGTTCTTCTTTTTCCTCAACACAATCACAAGTATTAAGTCAAATTTACGCTTTTCATCTGTGCATTAAAATATTCTTTACGAATATACTACTGATGTGTCGACAAAATGGAATAGTAGTTTTCTTTTACTTTCTTAGTGTTTTTTGTTTTTTTTTGTCTTCTGTTATGGTTAGTTTGTTTTCATAGGCTCTTTTTAAGATGGACTTCCCTACCGGATCTTTTGGTTTTCCTGTATTTTCTTAACTTTTGTCTTCTGTTAAGGCTAGTCTGCTTCATTGGTTCTTATAAAATTGACTTTCTTCCTCATTCTTCTGATTTTGTTGTATCTTCTTAAATTTTTGTCTTTTTTTTTTTTTTTTTTTCGTCTGTTTCATAGCTTGTTATAAGGTTGGTTTTCCTTCTCAGTCCCTCCCTCACCTTCACACACATGGCATCTTAGAACACAGGGGCCACTACGAGCTGCTGACTTTTACGCCTCTAGCACACAGTTACTCTATGGCTGGAGGGGAAAACTGTACTTGACCACTGCCTTGATACATACAGGTGGTTGGCACTTCAGCCTTCGTGGGATGGTTATCATCATTATTATTATTAACTATTTTTACTTACATATTGTGTTTTTGTTTTGCCGTATAAGGTAAATTTACAGTCTGGAGAACAGCTGGGGTTGATAAGAATCCCTCACAGCAACGCACAAGAATGTGACTCTCTCTCTAGTTACCACACTTTACCTTCCTAAAGTTTCCTGTTTATCGATCACACCGCAGGGGAGGGTGAGCAGCTGCTGTGCGCCGCCTGCCCCTCGGGCCCCCGGAGTCACAGCCAGCAGCGATAACCAGTACACAAAGCAGGGGATTCTTTTTTTTTTTTGAGAATCACTTATGTATTGTTCAGCTTCTAAGCAGATCTTTGTACTGTGGTTGTGGTCGCTCATAACAATACAACCTTGCCTCTGCGACTCCTGAAGCCACTGGCCGAGGCTTGTTTTACTTTTTTTTTTTTTTTTTTTTGTAGAGATTACATTTATTCCTGGTTGGTGTTTGAAGGAACTACTTTTTTTTTTTTTCCGACAGTATTTAACAATTTTCTTAGCTTTTTCTTTTTTTTTCACTATCGAAGCTGCAATTCGTCACTAAAATTTAGCAAAATTAATACAAATAAAATATCAAGCATAATTTATAATACCGATACATATAACTTTAGTTATACACTCTTTTTTATAACTTTTATTTGCTACAATAAAAGTACGAATACTCAACCAATTTATAAGTCTTTTGGTAACAGCATTTTTTTTTCTTTTAGTAGAAAACTGAGTGGGTACAAAATATTCCTATTCGGGTGCGCTATACACACACACACACACACACACACACACACACACACACATTCCTTTAAACACATCAGCTACAAAAACAAGAGATGAAGATCAGAAAATGAAAAAAGCCAGAGGCAGTAGTGCGCTGCGCCGCTAAGCAGTACACAGCTTGGTGAAGCAGTACAAGCAATACAGGGCCAAGACATCCTGAGGCCCACGCCGCCCACGTCGACGAGAGCCTCATTGCAGTATTCCAGTCACACACACCCACTTTGCCATCCTCACTCTTACCTACTAGAATGTGTGTTGGTCCTATGGTTAAGTGTGTGTGTGTGTGTGTGTGTGTGTGTGTGTGTGTGTGTGTGTGTGTGTGTGTGTGTGTGTGTGTGTTAACCTCCATCTTGCTCACTCCCTCTTCCCCAAACCCCACAACTATTCTCAGTCTACTCTCTCCCCCACCCATAGCCCTGTTCACCCCTGTCCTCCCCCACCGCCTCTCTCCATCAGTATGCAGCGAGATACGCGTACATCCTCGTCACAGCCTCTTTTGCAACGCCTCTCGACGTCTTCATAGTTTAGTCTCTTAGGCAGAATTATAGGTAGAGAAAAAACACACTACTTTGCTCCCAAGTATTATCAGGCGAGATACACTTTTGGACAGGCCTTATTATTATAAAACTATGACCCGGTAAGCTGAGAGTGGACTTGTCCGAGACTTACCTCAGGATCCGAAGTAATAAGCTATTTAATAACACCTTCTTCCCGCCATCCTGCCTACCTCTCCCTCCTCTCCGCGCCACTCTTCGCAAATATAAGAGAGCACCTAAACGCTTGAAATTATATGTATACCCACGAATTAAATACCACGATAAAGGTCAGAGAAACTTATCTCCCGAAAACATCTTGGCACTGAGAGTAATACGAGATGATATGCAGATGCCCTCACACCATCACAGGCTCTGGACGTGTGAGCAGCATAGCCATGCGTGTTACCAAAGTACTCACTAATGAACAAACCACAAACTTTGGGGCAGCTGCACTAAAAGGATTTCTTGCATGCACTAAGTGAGTGGTAACCAGCATGACGGCGCCGGATTAGTGGTGGTAGAATTTTAGCAGGAGGTTGCTGGTCACACTGGAAGGCGAGAGGATATTAGGGCCGGGGGTGGGAAGGGCGGGCAGGTGTCTGGGTGCACGGGCGGGGAGGGCGGCGGGCGTGTGACGGATGGTTTCGAGAGAGACGAGCGGGACGCGGTAAGGCAGGTTGGTTGTGAGAAGAATTTTGCACTCTGTATTATTAAATATAGGATAAAAATTTCGTAGTCTGCCTCAATTCAAAGCAATTCCTCACGCTTGGAAGAACACCAACGTCAAAGGAGCCAAGAATAAAGGAAAAAAATATTCACAAGAATTCTTCCACCTCATGGGAAGCGTGAGTTTTTGCCGCAAACTCACATTTCTCACAGCGATCAACAAAGACCAAATTCGTGGAGCCACATTTTAAAGCCAGCCATTACAATGACAGCATACAAAACAATCCCAAATACTGGACTGGACATGCTGCTATAAGCCGCCCTTGATTCATTATGGGAAAAAAGAAGTCAGCTGAAGTCACACGTCACAGAGGCGCACACTGAAGAGACGTGTGCGGAGACAATCCAGTCATCCACACAGCACCTCTGAGGTTGCACTGCACGCAAAAAAGTGAAAGACCGTCGCTAAGGAGTGCAGGGTCCTGTTCCCTACTCAGCTGCT
>NC_087155.1:23930055-23945055 GCF_035594125.1 Scylla paramamosain | reverse complement strand
GGTTTTAATTTTCACTTTCACACAACACCTATCATCCATCGTCATGGTGGGAACGAGGTGGCGATAGTAATGACAGGCAAAAAGTTGTTATTACTAACGGCAACTCGGGTTCAAAATAGGATCAGATGATAAGCTATTCAATAAATTACTTCCATCATACGAGGCTGCTCAAACCTTGCTGTCTTGGGTGAATCAATAACCTTGCTGGCCATTCTTGTTTCCGAACACGACTCGTACTTTCAATTCCCAATGGGTTCCACTCGACAACATCTTCATTACATTCAGTTTACACATCGACTTAACTATATGCCCTGTCCTTTCTTCATACACACACATACAGTAAAAACCGGAGCTAGACGTATGTATTATTTTACCTGTTACGTGCATCCAGTGAGCGAGAGATGTTTTCGAAATATAAGTTTCCCTCCACTGTCGTGTCCGATCTCTTCACCGTGCAATTAGAATTAGTACTCAAACAGCCATGCAAACACTTAAAAAAGTGCTGCAGTTTAGGTAACTCTTGTAATACTAACCAACTAGTGCGGCTCAACAGAAAGAAGAGGGGGACTGATTTTTCTAGTTTATGCGGAAAGACTAAAGAGTTTTGAGGATCTGACGAGTTAGTGGCGGGGTGTAGAGTACAAGTAGCAGCAGGTGACTCCACCCGGCACGAGGGAGACAGTGGGTGTGGCGGCGAGCGAGGTGGTGGGTGGGAAGGGAAGCAGGTTCAGGAAGACAGGCTGCTGAAGGCGTTTAGTCAGCAAAATTTATCACACTAAGTATATTTTTCTGGTAAGACTTGTAAAATTACCACCGACAATACTTTCTTATTGTTGCTGCGCTGGCATGGTACGAATATGTATGTCCTTACTCATTTAGTAAACACAACTAAACCAGGGCAGTTTTTTCCATCTAAATGCAAAGACCATTTGTTCAATTAACCGTTCATCTTTCCTTCGGGTTGGTCAATAAATGGTACCCGGAAGAACCTGAGGAGGGGTAAACTATGGAAACCCGGATGTTACAGAGACCCTGTGTCCAGGGGTAAGGGATAACATTCCCCACAGACTCAGAGGCCAACATGAAACTGAGATGAACGCCGAGGCCACCCGCAGCTATAGTGTATTCATTCACTTTTACCCTTATGTGAGGTCTGTCTGAAAAGTTACGGGAATGGTGTCACAAACAATTTATTTTAATTCGAAACAACAAACTACATGGTTTCCCCTTCGAGGTAATCCCCCTTCAGTCTAATGCACTTTTCCATCCTTTTCTGCCACGCTTCTGTGCACTGCTGGAAGGATTCTTCTGGGATGCCTCTCAGCTCCGTCGGTACGGCCCTCTTGATGGCCTCCACGTCTTCAAAACGGGTCCCCTTGATGACCCTCTTGACTTTGGGGAAAAGAAAAAAGTCACACGGATCAAGGTCAGGTAAATAGGGAAGATGTTCCAGCACGGCGATGTTCTTTTCGGCCAGGGACTGCCTTATGCTCAGAGCGTTGTGAGCAGGTGCATTGTTGTGGTGAAGCAAACACGAGTTGCCCTGCCTCGACTCTTGTCTCTTCTTGCGCACTGAGCGAAGCAAACGCCGCAGGATCTCTCTGTAGACCTGCTGATTGATTGTCTGGTCCTGTGGCAAGAACTCACTGTGGACGATGCCTCTCACATCGAAGAACGTGATCAACATGACTTTGACTTTTGACTTTGATTGTCTTCCTTTCTTTCGTCTCAGCGACATCGAAGTCTTCCACTGACAGCTCTGGCGCTTGGTTTCCGGGTCGCATTAAAAAATCCATGACTCATCACCATTGATGACTCTTTCAAGCAAGCCTGGTTCAGTCTGAAGACTCTCGATGATGTCCTGACACATTTGCATGTGGCGCTCCTTCTTCTGATCATCATTCAGCAGCCTCAGCACTATTTTTGCGCTGACTTTCCGCATGCTCAAATCTTCGGTGATAATCTTACAAACTGTCCTTTTTCATGTCCAGCTGACTTGCGATCATTCGAACAGTCAACCGACGATCGCCACACACAACCTGCCTTACCCACTCGACGTTGACCTCAGTCCTGCTCGCTGAAGGCCTCCCACTCCTGGAGTCATCTTCCTCCTCCTCGCGCCCCTCTTTGAACCTCTTGTGTCACTCAACTGTGCGCGACATTGTGCTATCTGTATACACTTGCTGAAGCATTTCAAGTGCGTGTGACGTAGTTTTCCCCAACAAGACCAAGAATTTCTGGTTGGTTCGTTGCTCGGTGTTCATTGTTCGTTCATCAGTGCTCATCGCTAAACGACCCGAAAGAGTTGTAAACGAAAGTATGTAAAAGAAAAAAAAAAAGAAAAAAAAAGGTTGCAGAGAGCAGAGATTACAGTTATATACTCTCAAGACACCATGTTAGATGATAACATAATCTGCTAGTCCCTTTTACTCCCATAGCTCCCGCAGCACACCCGGTCCCGTTACTTTTCATGCAGACCTCGTACATGTTTTCATCAGTGTAAGGAATGGTTTGCCTGACTATTAATTAATCTTTATATTGGTGTCCCCTTGCCTTTTATTATAACCGTGTCAACTGTCAAAGCTGTTTTGATTCTTTCGTCCTACCTGTTCTATTGTACATGAAACTACAACGATATCTTTTCTGGCGAGCACACAAGTGGATAACAACTGCTCTTTACCTCCCTTATGAGCTGGCGACAATTGCTCTTTCAAAAATCACGAATCATGCATAAATCTCCTGCTGGAAGGTCACGGAATCAATATGCAGGTGAGAAACATACCTGGTGGGCCGTACAAGGTAAAGGTGGGCGTTGACCTGTCACGCACGTCAAATAAACCTCCTCTCACTTCTGCAATTCATGACTTTTTCCTTGCATCACTAAAACAGATCGATTTCTCGCATATTCACTCCTACTACTTTATATCCTCGGCCCCCTGCCTCAGCCACGCTTACTCGTCATATTTACCAACTTTTTATTTATTTTTCTCTATTTTTCTTTTCTCACGAATATTAATTTCCAATACTTTAGGTCTCGATCCGCTGCCTCATTTTTAATTTTCATATTTGCCTTTTTTTTTCATATATATATTTCATCTTCTATCACTCCTTTCCTTTCCATTCTTTGCATAGTGTCATACGTAGCGAGGATCCTGCTCCATCCTGCTGTTTCACTATAAATGTCTTTTCTTTCCTAGTCCACATACGTCTGGTCTTGATGTGCTATATAAACTATGAATATTTAATTAAAGTCGTCACTGGTATTGTCACTCGATTTGTGTGTGGTGTTATTCTGCGGTTATATATATATATATATATATATATATATATATATATATATATATATATATATATATATATATATATATATATATATATATATATATATATATATATATATATTACTGAATAGATTTTTTTTTTTCATTGCACTGTAGGTTATTTAACATTGTAATATGAAGGTGTACATTTTCGAAGTGGATGCATACACATGTACTGCCTGTTTATCTGAATGGAGTGTATCTTAGCTTACATTCATTCCTTCATTGCACACCATCTCTTCATTCCCTTTGTTGATCTAAATGCGGTGTATATTAGTTTCACGCTCATTCCACACCAGGTGTTTATATCCCTTGTTATTCTGAATGTAGTGTATTTTACTTGTACCCTCATTCTGTAAGCAGCTCTTCATTCCCTTCCGTATTTTGAGTGGAGTGTACTTTAGATTTACACTCCTTCCACAGCTACTCTTCATTCCTCGTGTAATACTGAATGGAATATGAGTTTTAGGTATATACTCACCCTGCACCTAATCCCTTTGTTATTTTGAATAGAGTACACTTTAGCTTTGCACTAATTACAACCTAATATCCTCTTCATTCCCTTTAAGCGTCATTCTACTTCCACATTTCCATGCTCTTCATTTCCTTTTAGCTTCACACATATTCTACATATAATTTTAGTATTCCCTTTGTTATCATTCCACACCTACATGCTTTTCATTCCCTCACACATTCATATTCCTTCCACGCCTACTCCTCACTCCCTCATCTTGACTGACGTGCCTCCACCGCTGCCTCCCTCACGCCACAAGTCAGCACCGCCGTCTCCCGCGTGGCTCCGACCTTTTCCCTTAACTGAGAATCGATATTTTCTTTCCCCGTCACATACTCATCAATCTTCCGCGTCGTGTTGCGAGATAATCCAATTCCAGAACCAACTCGTGCCTCACTCACCATTCTGCTTCGCTTTCCATGTATATATATATTTTTTTGTGTTCCTTCATTCTTCACTCTCTTTCCTTTCCGCAAACAGTACTGCAAGTGTCAAAGATATTTTTCTTTACACCCCATAAACACCCTTTAGCAATATGAGGTGCGACACGTCCTGCCACACTTGTTTTGATCCTCTATCGTCTGTATACTTCCCACCTCATAACTGTATTCACCTGCACGCGGGATGGGTGTTCAAGAGGCCATGTATGTACAGACAGACCAGTTACTCATATATACAGGTCACGAGGTGAACACAAAACTCTTCCACAAGTGATCATAAGTGACTCCAAACGCAGGTTATTTTCTCGTGAATTCACTAGACTCTGCTGATGTTTCCAGGCTGAAAATAAAGATCCAGTCCTTTGTGAGTCGAGAAAAATCTTGTATTCTGTGGTATGGGGAAATGAAACCCTCGTGTTCTCTGGCTCAGTAAAAAATGAACCTAGTGCTCTTTGGTTAATGGAAATAAAGATCTATGGTTTTGTGATACAGCATGAATAAAAACCTGATTCTCTGTGACCCATAATAAAAAAAAATTGAGTGAACAAAACCTAGTATTTTATGGCGTAATAAAAAAAATGGAGTTCTGTGGCTCTATTAAATGAAAACCTAATTCGTGACAAGAAAATAAAAAAAAAGGTAATACATTCCAAGCCGCACCAGGATCACAAACCCTTCAGTACACTTCCCCCTCCTTGGTTCTCTCTCTCTCTCTCTCTCTCTCTCTCTCTCTCTCTCTCTCTCTCTCTCTCTCTCTCTCTCTCTCTCTCTCTCTCACTGCAATGCTTAAAGAAAGGGAAGGGTGAAGCTGACCAAGTGAAAGAGGAAAAGGAAGAAGAGCAAGAAAAATAAAGCAATTACACTTGTCGACCCCTTGGCTAAATATTTAGAAAGAAAGGTTATGAAAATACGTGGAAGGCCTGATGCTGTTTGATCTCCAGGATGGAAGAGGCAGGCCGCTACCATTACCACGGGCCCCTCGCACTGCCTTAATACTTACTTCCATGGTCCACCTTCGGCAGCCAGTCATTATTCACTTTGCTCTCTAATGATTTTACTTGGAGACTGAACATTTCCCTCTCATCACTCATGCACGTTTCAGTTTTTTTAGGAATGAGAAATACTATAAACGTGCACTTCGTTTGCCGATGTACAGATGGAGAAAAGAAAGGAAAAGACTAAAAAAAAAAGAAGGTGATAATATTACCAAGATGACATAGGAATGCAAAGAAAACATTTTCCTCTGATTGTGAGCACTCCAGAATTTTATTAAGGGAAAATGAATTGTACTGTTTTCCTTGTTCATGATACACAAATGAAGGGAAAGAGAGAAAAAAATCAATAAAAGGAAGTGATGTGATGGGAAGGTGGGATAAAAATGCAGGAGTGTAATAAGAGAGGGAAAAGTGTAAAGAATAAAATGAACGAGTACTAGAACCTCTTTCCTTTCTTCGTCTCCCAAAGTACAGTCTGGGAAGCAAGAGAAAAGACTCGACCAAAAGAAGCTGATGATAATACTTAGGAAGATGAGCTAAAATTTAATAAAGTTATAAGAGACAAAAGGTGTTAAAAATTAAGGATATTTATAATTATTTTATTTCCAACACTTACTCATACATATCTGAAGAAGCGAAAATCAGAAAAGAAAAAAGAAAAACGAAAAAAAAAAGAAAAATTAAATGAGAATTGAAAGGATACGAAACAAAGGGTGTTAAAAATTAATGAAATTTATGATAGACTTTTCTTTTTCCTCAACACACACATATCATACATATTTGAACAAGCGAAAAAGAAAAAAAAGAAAGAAGAAAGAGAGAGAAAAAAGAAAAAAGAAATTAAAATACAATAAAGTTAGAAGAAACACCCCCCCAAAAAAAAAAGAAAAAAAAACGGCAAAAGACAAAAGTGAAAAGACTCCCACAGACAGACTTCTTTTCCTACACCGGCGATTTCCGCGCGATATTTACGGCGGAGCAAAACATAATAATTTCTCACAACCACGAGTAAAAATTATAAGCATAAGAGAAGCCGATGAGAAGGAGGAAAAAGAAACGAGGTAGGAGAAGCGAAGAGTAAGATGAGAGGGGAGGAGAAATGGAGAGAGAGAGAGAGAAAGAGAGAGAGAGAGGGGGCGGGGAGGGAGATAAGGGTTGTGAAGGGAAATAAATGTAAAGAGAAAGAGGAGGAGGTCAACGCAGAGAGGAGTTAATAGGGAACGAAGAGAAATTTGCTCGAGATGGAAATAAGACCAAGGAACGGAGGGAGAAAATACAGGAAGGAAAGAAGGTGAGGAGTATGTAAGGTAGGGAGGAACGGAGGGAAAATAGATGAAGGAAGGAGGGAAATATAACAGGTGGGAATAAAAGAGATAAAAGAGGGACAGGTGTGGAGAGAGAGGAAAAATGAGGGAGAGGAAAGAGAAATGGAGAAAGTAAGCGATGGAGGGAGATAGGAAGGAGAGAGGAAAGGAAAAAGAGAGCATAAGGAAGGTAACAAGAAAGAGTGGGAAAGGAAGAAGGAGAGAAAGGAAGGGAAGTGACATGAGATAAAAAAAAAAATAGAACGAAAATATAAGAAAAGAAAGAAGAGAAATGAGTAGGAGGGGAAAGAAAGACGAAGAAGAAACTGAAGAAGAAGAAAAAAAAACATTAAATAAGAAATGAAAATGACGGAGAAGAGCATGAGAGAGATAAAGAAGAGAATAAATTACCAAAAAAAAAAAAAAGAGAAAGGAAAGGAGGACGACACGAGGGAAAGGAAGGAGAGGGAGAAAGGAAAGGAGCAGTGAGTAGGAAGGGAAAGGAACGCAGAAGAAGGGAGAGTGAGAGGGAGAGGGAGGTGAGAGGAATGAGCGGCGCCTTCCTCTTGGTAGCGCGCGACAGTGAGGTTCAGTCAATATTGTGGCAAGTGGAGGGTAAAGGAGCGTGTGTGTGTGTGTGTGTGTGTGTGTGTGTGTGTGTGTGTGAGGTGGGGGCGTGTGAAAGGGTTGAAGACGTGTAGAGAGGCGGTCGTATTTGAGCATGTACAGGTGGGTGGTCGAAGTGAGAGAGTGAGGGAGGTTTGAGGGCGGGGTGGGGTGAGGTGGGGCAGGGCGGGCTGGGTCAAGGCGTGTGGGCGGGTGAGGTGAGAGCAGGAATGGATGTGGGCGTGTAGTTTATCATGTTATTTTTTCCGCTGCAATGTTTTTTTCTTTATTTTGACCCGTGAAAATACCCGAACATAATTAATTACTGCTCTCTCTCTCTCTCTCTCTCTCTCTCTCTCTCTCTCTCTCTCTCTCTCTAACACGTATCTAAAACACTGATCTTATTTATTCGATGTATCTTCCCACCCCCCCACCGACCACAGAGAACATGTAACATCCTCATTAGAAGCAGGGCGACGTAGGAAGCTGTGATAGTAGTAGTAATAGTAGTAGTAGTAGTAGTAGTAGTAGTAGTAGTAGTAATAGTAGTAGTAGTAGTAGTAGCATTAGTAGTAGCAGTATTAGCAACAGAGATAATTACAGCCGTTGTAATTGTAGTTTTGTCAGTAATAGCAGCGGTGGAGGTCGTAGCGGTGGTAGGTGGTAACAATTTAAGGAAAGGGACGAGGCTGTGAATGGGAGAGGGTCAGCTAGAGGTGAGGAAGGCAGACTTAACGCGGAGGTCTTGGGCGAGGAGAGAAAAAAAGTCCAGAGAGAGAGAGAGAGAGAGAGAGAGAGAGAGAGAGAGAGAGAGAGAGAGAGAGAGAGAGAGAGAGAGAGAGAGAGAGAAAAGGGTTTGCAAGTGAGGAAATGGACGTGTCAGGCAGAGTGCTTACTTAAGGCGCCGGAAAAGAAAGAGTAGGTGTGGGGAGGTAACGGGCCACGCACTTTCTTACACACACACACACACACACACACACACATACACACACACACACACAGACACAATGCCAATACTATTATTATTCCTTAGCCTGTACTCATGCTATCATCCTATTAGTCATGCAGTTTAATCAGTCCCCCCCTTCTCTCTCTCTCTCTCTCTCTCTCTCTCTCTACTTCGAAACACCATTGCTTGAAACCACCACGCAACTCTCTGTTATCCTGAGTCGTGAGCTGCCCTATGTCTGAATGCCGCGTCCTTCCCGATTGAGAAACACTGCGTGGTGAAAATACGTGGTTTTGCCGCCGGTCGATCTCAAGGCAAGGACTAAAGTCTCCTGACAGATTAGTGATGTGTGTGTGTGTGTGTGCGTGTGTGTGAGAGAGAGGGAGTCATTATGTGTAGATCCTAATTGGTGTTTGTTCTGTAATGTTCTCAAGTAGTAAGGAGAACAAAAACTTGGACCTTAGGAAATGAATACAGGCCTGCAAACAGTATTCCAAAATTAGCTTCTTAAGTCAAACATACCTAAGAAGTCTTACGGGACACGCCCTACACCCTCCACCTCCTCCTTCAGCCTCCTTACCTCGTCATCCGCACCCTGCCTCCTCCACACTTATTCAGCTCCTAAACCTCTTCTCTTCACTCCATAGCCTCGTCCTCGTCCCTCTCAACCTTTGCAACACCTCTCCAGTTGTTCCTTTTTCCTCACACTTTGCTTTTCTTCACTGGTCTCCTTGCTGCAGATTATAGTTTCTCTCTCTCTCTCTCTCTCTCTCTCTCTCTCTCTCTCTCTCTCTCTCTCTCTCTCTCTCTCTCTCTCTCTCTCTCTCTC
This sequence comes from Scylla paramamosain, assembly GCF_035594125.1. Taxonomy (NCBI): domain Eukaryota; kingdom Metazoa; phylum Arthropoda; class Malacostraca; order Decapoda; family Portunidae; genus Scylla; species Scylla paramamosain. Next base: position 23,936,098 of record NC_087155.1, on the reverse strand, counting down.
TCAGTCATCTTTAGGCTACATTTTTAATCTTCTCTACCACATTTTTTCTCATTCTAACACGCATGTCAAAGTATCTTACAACCTACTGCTGTACCTTATCGTTTACTCTTTGTTCTTCTTGCTCCCCTCCCAACCCGTCAATTCTATCGGACTTATTGACTGGTACCACTAAATCTTTATTCGTTTCCATTCTTCTATTTAGGCCGTTCCTGCAGGCGTAGTATTGACACCATGTGGTCCTTCTAAGCTCCAGCCAGTCTCCTGTGTTGCCTTATTATTTGAAATCTACATCCTATAACTTTCATATGGTGGTCAGCATCGATAGTGCTCCTTAGATCTTCAGGAGTTCATGTTCAGAAGTTAAAAGGAATGGAACATCAAGAGATAATGATATAAAAAGAAAACACAACAGCGGCCACAAAGCAGAAGCAATTCCTGACAAATTCATACTGATTTGGATAATTTTACTGTTTACTTACCGTCTGACTTTATACTCAACCTTTCCTCCCCACGCTGCCCACTCACGCTCACCTCTCACCTCACGGAATGACCCAAAATATACCCTCCAAGAGCTGTCCTCTTTTCCACTTCCCCCAAAGGCCTGACTCAGCCTCTTTCCAGCCTCATTCTAAACTCTCACACCTCCCTTCCTTTCCTCCCTCCCACACCTTGGTTCCTTTTTGCTCCCTCACGTGACCTCACCCCTCATGCACCTCCTCACCTTCCCCTTTCTCATGACCACGCCTTGTTCCCACACCTTCGCCTTGCCTCATAAACTCCTGCACCTTCAACTGACACCAACAAGATCTTCCTCCACCCGAGCAGGACACCGTCACCTCTTCGCCCCTCCTCACCCCCAGTGCCTCTGCCGCGCCCTTTGTCTGAGCGCCTCTGGCCTCCAGTGTTCCGCTAGGTGCGTAATGTGGCCACTCGTCCTTATATGGAATTAATTACAGCCTCACTTTCTCCTCCTGCCTTTCGGTTCGACTCTGACAACAAGAAAAAAAAAAAAAAAAAAAAAAAAACAAGAAGCAAAGAACAGTTATCATTCTAAAACGTACTATGAGCTATAAATATGTGGATGTGTAATTTGTTATCAAGAACAAGGAGGAGTTTGGTGAGAATGACTGGCGGGGGGCAGTTGAAAGGAGCATGGAAGGGAGTGTGAGGCAGTATGAGAATGAGGAACTGAGGGGAGTGTGAGGGAAGTGTGATAAAATGAAAGGAAGACGAATGAGAGTGACGGGAGGGTGATGATTATGAGGCAGAATGAGAGAAGGAAGGCAGGGAGGGGGACGCGTTGAATGGGAGGCCTCAAAGCTGGTCGTGCGAGAAGTTTTTAATTAAGAAAGATTAATGAGCAGCCTCAAAGTACATTCTTCTCTCATAAATTCAAGACTGTGAGACAGAAGTAGTAACTAGAAACTGAGAAAAAATTAAGGTCTTAACTTTCCTTACCAGTCCACTGCCTTCACCACTGGAATCCCGAGAGCGCACCTGTTCATGTCTTGGCAAACCTGTGACATATTTTTCAACTCGCACTCACTTGTACAAGACAGTAAGAAAAATAACTAATAAATCATCAAAGGGTAATAATAAAATATTTAAAACCAAGCTTCATTCATCAATTTAAGTACTAAATAATGTTCGTGTGATGTGTGGCTCGCTGCCCGTCACGGAGCCGGTGCATGGAAACTACACAAGCAACACACAGCGGTGGCGCGTGTGAGCACAGTACTCATCTTCGTGCATGATTAAAACGGTTACACTTATTTGCATTCACACACACACACACACACACACACACACACACGTACGTTTTCTTGTTTTTTTTTTTTTTCCACGTGGCTGGAAGTTGAGACAAAATAAAACAGAAAAATGTGCTTATACATTACAGCTTCATGACGGATAGTGTAATTTCAGAAACTGTTCTCAGATATCGTGCAGCAGTCATCATTCGCCAATACTCCGGCATTCACGTCAGCCCACAGGAATCTGCCTCACAGGTGCCGGGGTCACTGGGGAAACCCAACAGTTGCTACTTGACGCTGGCTAAAGCTTCTAAAAGGTCAGCAGGCCTTTGGCCGCGGCGCCAAGACGTCACCGGCAGCAGGCTTTGAGATGAAGTGGTCAGAGTGAAGGAGGGGAGGCAGGGTGAAGGGGGAGGCAGAGCACCTGCTGATTAGGACACAGGTGACGGTGGTCCTGTTTTACGTCACCGAGTCATTAGTATGTTCATCGCCACTTGGCCACTTAGAAAACATCGTCGCTAACTCGAAACTGCAGAAACTAAAGGTCGACGAAACACATTCTCTAATCGCATTCACGGCACTAATTGTACCTAAAAAAAAAAAAAAATCCCATTATCTACACCTGCCTTCCCTTGTTCCCCAGGTAGTTCGCCCCCAGCCGGTCACCGAGTCATGTTTCGCACTCAGCTGGTCACGGAGAGTCAGGGTGGGGTGAGAGAGCCATCACGACCTTGCTTGACCCGAAATATTATGACCCGTTAAGGCGGTGGGTCAGAGACGCTGGCGGAGAGGTGGTGAGAGGCTGAGGGGCGTGACGGAGCGGCGAAGGGAGACGGAGAGGGAAAGAAGAAGCCAAATAGACAGGAAGGACGCTAAATTGTCAACAGAAAGAGAAATTACTACTTTCTAAATTAAGAAGGAAGAGATATACGCTTACTGTAAAAAAAAAAAAAATGAAAATGCAGCAAACGGAAATGAGAGATTAATAATTCAACGTGCGATGGTTAATGGGGAAGGGAAAAAAATGGAAAAAAAGAAAGGGGTGAAAAAAAAGAGAAAGTAAGTAAAATCAAAAGGATGTTAGATGCATACGTAGATAAGAGTGGTTCTAGACGGCATGACAGATCGTAAAGAAATACCGACCTACAATCGACCTCAAGGTAAAACTGAAAGAATCTCATTAGAACTTTCATCGTGGTGGTAAGTGAGCGAGGAGTGGAGTGCGAGGCGCGTGGTCGTCCGGCAGGATTTGGAACACCAGCTGTCACTCGCCCCGCCCTCTACCGGCGCTTTCCGTCCGAATTTGGAAGTAAAAATTCTGTACAGGAGCCAAAAGACACATTCCTTACGGGTCGACATGTTTTCCCGAGCGTCGAGACACTGCAGGCGCCCCGAGCAGGTGCCCCGCGGGAACACGGAGCGAGATGGTGAGGCAGCACGTGAGAGGCCACGGCAAGTCGCTGACCCACTAAATATTTATGTAAAGGTTGACCATATGGGAAACAATCGCTTTATTACGACGTCTCTCTAAGCCAAACAGGATCCGACCCCGCCACGCGTCCTCCCCCGAGGCTGACTGAGTCCTTCCCACAAAGATCCCAGGTGCGGGAGACAAAACTGCCGTAGGTGAGTCAGTGAGGGTGTGACCTAACCTGCCGCTGACCCAGGGAGCGGCAAGTGAGGCCTGGTAGGAGTACTCAGACTGGTCCCTCTCCTCTCCCTCTTTACATGTCCAGCGGTGGGAGGCTGAAGGAAGAGGCGGGGGTGGGTGGGGCGCTGGGTGAGTGAGTGGGGGTGGGTGAGGAGGAGGAAAGGAGAGAGGGTGAGAGGGAGAGAAGAGTGCGTGTGGGAGGTATCAAGAGAAATCGACCCTATCAGAACTCGAATCAGAATTTCTCAATTTGTCGCGAGTGGTTGCATATTGTGAATTATATAATGTTTATCTTCCGCGCCGCCATTAGCGAGGCAGCGGCCATCCGGTCACACTCGGCTGCCTCCGCCCAAAGCAGCAACACTGAAGCTGAGACTCTAGTCTGCACCCACACCACGCCTTCTGCGCTTCTCCAGGATGGGTGCGGGTGCAGGCGTGGCGGGTCCATCTGGCAGCCTCACCGCACTGGTTTGGGCGCCGCAGGAGGGATCCCCCGCCCACACCACGGTCTGGAGGCCAAGGGTCGGGGACTTACTGCGCCACTTGAACCCGAGCAAGCTGGTGATGCCGCAAATGTTACCAAAATATATAAAAATGTAAATGAAGATTAATTTAAGCTCGGAAATCAAATAAATCGCGTATTCATGAGCCCTGGACTGGCTGCGGCTTCTTCGAATTGCTGGCTATAAAATTTGTCCCTTCCAGACACGAGTCAGTACGCGAACATTTATCGTCACGCCCCGCTGTCATGTGTCACACCAGCCCGCCGCGCACAAGTCATATCTTATTTGAATGCCGATAAAACAGAGAGAGGGTTAATGTAAGGATGCAATACGATAAACCCACGACAGCTGACGATATACACCCGGCGGGGAAACCAAGCACTGGGCGAGTATACACACACACACACACACACACACACACACACACAGAAGAACCACACCGTACCACAACACCACCACTTCTTCCTACGATCCCTTATCCTCCTACATCCGATCCCAAGGACATCTTCATAATCATGTCTGAGAATACACAAAAAGAGGACTTATTCAAGGTCACACAAACTAATTCACTCCTACAGTATATTACAGCCAAGCGAAGGTTATCAGTATGCTGAAATTCCAGTGCCTGTCTTCACTCTCTGCACAGAAGCCTCATCCATCATTTTTAGGAGAAATTATATGCCACTTTCGCCATCCCCACTTCCTGCTGCTGGCCGCTCGTCTCCCTAACCACAGCCTGGTATCGTAGACATGTTGCGGTGATAACAGCCGTACGGACCGGTATACAAAACCAGCCTCATCCCATCCAATGTGTATCATAAAAAATGTGACGAAAAAAAATTATACCTCCTCCATTCACTCAGTTGAGGTTGCGGAAATTCGCCGATTAATGGGATAACTTTTATATTGATTTTTCAAGTTTTTGTCTTCATCAGCTTTAGGCGGTGAAGTTTTTAGCAACGTAAATGTCATGCCACTCCCAACTGTGGATAAGCCGTAAATATAGCAGCTGATAAATAAGCCAATGTTGATAATCATAATAATGAATGCTATGATGATGATGATGTTAACAATAGTGGTGATGATGATGATGATGATAATAATGAGGATAATGATGACAATGACGATGATGATCTACTACTACTACTACTATTACTACTGCTACTACTACTACTACTACTACTACTACTACTACTACTACTACTACTACTACTATTACTACTATTACTACTACTACTATACTACTATTAATGACAATAATCACACACACACACACACACACACACACACCACCATCGGAAATTACAATATTTGCTTACAAATTAGCTCTTTTCAACACACATCAATTACTCTTTGTTTTAACCATTTGTTCCACCCGCTTGCTCTTCCCCACCCACCTCCGCACACACTACATCCTCCCACCCCTGCTCTAACGTAAGTTCCGACCGCCTGCCCACACAAAGGTCTCCAGCGCCACACAGTAGGTCGCCTTCATTCCGCACTGACCTTCACCACGTGCACGAGTACCAGAGGTCGTGGCGCTGATAACAAACTTAATCGTGACTCTACTGACAAAACGTCCAAGCTATATATATATGCAGTGAGAATATGATTGTTACAAGCTCCAGTGATTTTCTTAGCCCGCGGTGGTTCAGGTGCGGGAGGGAGAGAGGAGAGAGGAGAGAGAGGAGAGGGAGGACCAGCCAGCCGCTTAGACTGCATAAGTACACCAAGGAAATGTTGCAAATGGGTAAATACATACGAAAGGCGACTGACTCACGGTATGAATATAAAAGAATAAGTCAAATAATCCCGAGGCGAAAGAGAAATGGAGTAAATAGAGAGAAAATCTTGCAGAGGTCTATGTACAAGGTGGATGATGACGGTGGTGGTGGTGGTGGTGGTGGTGGTGATATGGATGATGATGACGATGATAATGATGATGATGATGAAGATGGAAAGGAGGAGTTTATAAAAGATTTTTTAGGTAGGGAGGAGGAGGAGGAGGAGGAGGAGGAGGAGGAGGAGGAGGAGGAGGTGGAGGAGGGGGTGGAGGGGATGGAGGAAGAGGAGGAGAATAGAATGGAATCTATGAACAGGTGCAGAGAAAGGAGGGGAAGAATATGACGGAAAAAAAG
>NC_087155.1:23910055-23925055 GCF_035594125.1 Scylla paramamosain | reverse complement strand
CTCGTATGCCGCCGCCTCAAACCCCCAAAGACGTGCAGTGAATTGCCGGGTTTTCCCTCAATAGGTCCCCGGCATGTGGTGGTAAGTGGCGGACCAACACCCTGATCCTCCAGGTGTGACCCTCGCCATAAGAACAAAATATTTTCCTCCAATAAAAAGGTAAAATTGAAGAGAGACTGACATTCACTCACCGCCTTTCTCATTCTTCGGTCCAGGAGTGGCTAAAGGAAATGGAGGTTGGGGGTGTTGTCTTCAGCGATAGGAATTCGTGGCAAGAACGTGAATAGTGTAATGTCTCTACGTGGTACAGTGGTTTCCAAACTATGGAACGAGTGAGTGAGGACATAGAGGAAAGGGGAGGGGGTTACATCATCTGGCCAAATATCATTGTTTAAAAAGTATGCAATGAAATTACTCCAAGAAGCAAATGTTTATTAAAAATGTCCCATGTCTCTATAGTTTGTTTCATTTATTTTAATGCAAGCAAAGACCTTCATTTTCCTAAACATGCTAAGATACAAACTGTAAGAATCTATAAATTTACATAAACACAATAAAGTGAGGGAGGAGAGGAGGTGTGTGTGTCTGTTGAAAGGCAACAAGGGGACCTCATGGAAGATAGTTTGGGAACCACTGCCATAGGAGAACAATGTGGCGACATGGCAAGGGTACTTACAGGTGTTTCTGGAGCACCGCGGCACGTCCAGCGAATCTGGAAATACGAGGAAAAGACTCGATTAAAAAGTGTGGTTAACATCTGGTTCATTATAATTTTGCTGATTCTTACAATGAAATAGATGAAAGACGTGGAGGAAGAGGAGGAGGAGAAGGAAGATAAGGAGGAGGAAGGCGATGGAGAAAATGAAGATAAGGACGAAGAATAGAAGAAAATGGAAAAGTAGAAAAGTAGTGTTGTCTCGTGGGTAAGTGTTGACTGCCGGGCAAAAACAACAGATGACTGTATTAACAGATCGGCAGTAGGCACACTAACTTTCATTACACTGACGACAGAAACAATGCAGAATGACAGAGGAACGAAAGACAAAGAATAACGAGGAACGTGACCAGGAATATGGCAAGGAATCTTCAGACAGAAAACCTAACCTACCTTCATCAACATGCGTATAGATAAATGGAAAGACGTTCTGGCGCCATAAGCGAAGGAAAGGAAACAGAACTAATAACCAGAAGATACCTGACGGAGGAAGAAGAGGTGAACACTAGCCAAGTCAAGGTAGGTAGAGTCTCGAACAATGAAAAGAGGCAGTAATTTCGTTCACCTCATTATAATTGTATTGCTAAATTGGCTGGGGAGTAAGTGCAGGAAAGAAAGAGTAATCCAGATGTGTTGAGCGATGAGATGCAGGACGCGGCAGTTGAGACGCATGGTGGAGAGAGAGGCTGTGTGTGTGTGTGTGTGTGTGTGTGTGTGTGTGTGTGTGTGTGTGTGTGTGCATTTCTGCATTTTACAAACAACAATTAGTATTTTTCATTTTGTTGCAAATGCTCTCTCTCTCTCTCTCTCTCTCTCTCTCTTTCTCTCTCTCTCTCTCTGCTTAACAGGCTTGCTGAAATTCCTTCCTTCTCTGTGAGTCAGTTTAATTTTTCCCGTTTAACTCCGGTCATTTTTCAGTATGACGTCCTGTTCCTCCTCTCTCTCTCTCTCTCTCTCTCTTCTCTCTCTCTCTCTCTCTCTCTCTCTTTCTCTCTCTCTCTCTCTCTCTCTCTCTCTCTCTCTCTCCGTTCACCTGAGGGAGGCGGAAGGTCCAGAAAGCACCTCAAAGATTGCTGCCTGTCCGCGCTCCCTCCAGCTAACCATGATAGATTCACAGCAGATTTGCATTTTCCACGCACACACACGCGAGATAGAGGAGACTCATTCGCCATATTTTTTCCTCGATTAGGTTTTCCAATCCTTCTTCTTTTGGTAGTCAAATTGGTATGAAGTTGTCTTCCTAACTCTTCGTCGACCGCTGGTTATCGCTGCGTAAGTCACAAGGCGACCGGGAACAAACTGCATAAACCACACGAATCTTATTTTATCTGCCGAGTTTTTCAGGCAGGTACAAAGGTGCCGAAGCTTCCCTTCACACCTGCGTGGGCCTGGCGGCGAAGAGCGTCCAATCAGATTCGGATACTCTACTTTACGACGAGGGGACGACCCGCTACGAGGACCATGCGTCGCGGGATTAGATTAAGACTAAGGCTTAGATTAGGCGATGGCGGCTCCCTTTCCCATCCATCTCATTTAATCCATTATTAGATAAGCCAGAGACGAAGTAGCTAACGGTAAGGTCATTACACGCTGGATAATTTTCCATTACAGTGATGCGAACGGAAAAAAAGTGTGCTTGAGTGCGCAGAGACTCGCGCTGGCTGCGTTCCTGGCGTTGTTTTTCTGAATGGTATTAATTTGCAAGACGGAGCATGTTCATATATTCCTCACTGCGTTATCAACAGGCGTACATAAGCAGGCAGGTACGTCAGTAAGTCGAGCATCAGTGCGGAAAGCGACCACATGGCTTATTGTGGGTGGAGAGGGAGTGGCGGGGCGGGTGTGCGAGGCGGGTGAGGCTACAGGTGCCCGTGTCAGGCTTAGCAGCTACAACGGAATAATCAAGGTCGTTGGCATTTTGTTCCTCAGATCTGACGGCGGCGCAGCAGGAACCTGGCCACCTCCAAGCACTGCTGACCACCATGACGGGATTTATTTTTCTTCATTAAATCGCTCCCATGGAAACTGGTTACGAGCCACCCACACTAAAGCCAGACTGGACAACTTGAGGCTGAGATGACCAGAGCAAATAAAAAGTAAGAGGAATAAGGTGATTTTCGCTTCAGAGGCAATTCTTGAGTCCAGGAATTGAGAGAGAGAGAGAGAGAGAGAGAGAGAGAGAGAGAGAGAGAGAGAGAGAGAGAGAGAGAGAGAGAGAGAGAGAGAGAGAGAGATGAATAGTGAGGCAAATAAGATCTGGTGGAGGGAGGGACTGGGTGGAGGAAGCGGCTGGGGACCTAATAGGCTGAGATTGGAAGGCTTGGAGGTAATAAGAATGGGGAACCTCCAGTGTGTGGGCCACCCATGGAGCGTCGTGAGAGGGCGGTGGGCCTGATAAGCAACAGAATCAACAGGAACTTTTCAGGAGTAATTAAGAGTGCCAGCCGGTGGAAGTAGTACTCCGCTCCTTGCGCGAGTGTTTCGCCGGGCTGCCCCGTGACAGGCACACAAGTTAGCGAGGTGCTGCCGCTGTAAAAGGAAAAGAAACTGCCTTGTCTATCTGGCAAGGTAACATTACCGCTAATACTACAACAGTTAATTGCCTCAGGTGAGTTTCAGGAGGCTAGTATCTAAGGGAACATTAATACTCATTAGATAACACAATCACCCATTTAGATAACAAGGACGCTTGTTAGCACTTAATTAAGGATAAATCTCCGCGTCGTCTATATATCTGTCGGAACTCAGGTTATTGGAGCGGCAGGACCACACAGGCGGCCCCACCTAGTGCACTCATTACTTTGTTCAACGTGTAATTGACAAAGCTCGGCACACGTGGTTCCCAGAAGCGGCCCTCGGGTGGGTGAGTCACTGGGGGGGGGGGGGTAAAGAAGCGTGGCCCTCGCCCCCCGCCACGCGTGAACGCTTTAATGTGGTTCTGATCTTCCAGCTCGTCCAGTGTTGCCACAGAAAACAGGCGCGTGACTACACGTCTGCGGCGCTGCTCAGTGCGGGCAGGCCTGGCAAGGGCAAGAAATGACCCTGACGCGGTCCGGCACAGGAAGTGAAGCAGGGGCTCCAGTGTTTGCCAGATAGCCGCTGCCGTTTGTTACAGTTTCCCTTCACACTTAAGATAAAACAATATAAGTACATGATTTTTTTCTTTTCAGGAAATTTTAGCACGTTATTTCATATTCACCCCCAAAAAAATTACACAGTTGAGCGGCGTTAATAATTAGTGAGATGGACTTTCTTTGCCCTAGAATTAAATAAAGCTTATCTTGTCCTGAGTGACGAAGAGGAATGATGCGGACAAAGAAAAGAAAAAAAAATGAAAGTAACTATTTATCTTTTGTATCCCATTATCAGTGTTTCTAATTCTAAGCTTCAAACATAGATTCAGTTCCCATATAAATAAACACATCAGTATATAAAGTAAGTATGGACACGCACAAATGGTATTAAAAAGAAAGCTTGAAATAAAGTATACAGTGCGAGGAAATAGGAATTAAGCGTTTCTGCGAATAACTTAAAAAAATATCTACCTTAATGTTTAAGAAATTATTAATCCAAATAATAAAAGAAAGTGTGAAGGTCGCTTGTTGTGGAATGTGGTGAGAGAGAGAGAGAGAGAGAGAGAGAGAGAGAGAGAGAGAGAGAGAGAGAGAGAGAGAGAGAGAGAGAGAGAGAGAGAGAGAGAGAGAGAGAGAGAGAGAGTTTTCTACTCACACACACACACACACACACACACACACACACACACACACACACAGGCAGACACGATCCAACATTCCTAGCAATTAAAATCAGACCAATAAACGACAGGCATTTTTCTTTCTCCTTCCACATCAAATGAAACGTGAAGAGAAAGAGTAAGAAGAGAAGGAGGAGGAGGAGGAGGAAAAAGAAATGTGAGGAGACTAACAAGTTGGCTTTGTAGATAAGGGTTTAAATGGTGTAATGACTTGGGAATTACACAAAGCAGCGGGGGATCAAGTGGCCATGACGGGGAGCAATTGACTGCATGAGATGAAGAAGACGAGCATTGAGGAAAGAAAGAGAGAGATAGAGAGAGAGAGAAAAAAAAAGAAAAGGATGAAACACGACAGTATCAGAAGGAGAATGACGAAGATGGCTGGTGATAATTAATTTAACTTTTGTACGAAGATGCAAGAATTCACCGGAGCCCATTGCTAAGTGGTGACTGGATGAGGGTGTTAGTCCATGCGTGCAGTTAGAAGGAGGAAGGGGACGACGAGGAAGAAGAAAAAAAAAAAAAATACAAAGGAAAAATCGAACAGCAACAAACCTATCGACATTTTTTTGCTACAATTTCAGAAATCTCACAACTTGATCAAAAATTAAGTAAACGAGTGAGAGCAAAAGTAAAACCTGACTGGATAGGTAATGAAAGGAGAGAAGCAGAATGCGTCTCACTCCAATGAACTCCCTCATAGCCCCGGCAATGGCTGTAGTGTTAAGTGTATCTATCAGCATCGGGGGGAGGGGGGAATAAGAGAGGGAAATGGGAGTTGCTGAGTTGAGTGGTTGGTTGCTATGTGTTCGCTTAGTCTGGTCGGGTCGAGCTGTGAACGCTTCAATGGTGTTATTGTTTACGACTCGCGAGATCAAAACTGCTTCACGTGATAACAAGGCAATCAAGTAAGAAGAAAAAGAAAAAAAATAATAATAATAATGAAAAAAAAATAGAATACTTAAAAAAAAAAAGTTTGTCTCGTTTCATTTCATTTAAGGAGTCTGAGTGAAGTGGTAGTTTAATAAATGTTGCCATATCGGAAAAGTTAAAAGAGTCGAAAAAAAAAATCTGTTATCTTTATTTTTCGTTGCAGATTTAAGAGTTGCGAAGTTTGTAAGTTTCTTCTTGTTGCTTTGGAGGAGGAGGAGGAGGAGGAAGATGTACTGGATTAAAGAAGAAAAAGAGGGGAGGAAGAAAAGAAAAGGGAGAGGAGGAGGAGGAGGAGGAGGAGGAGGAGAAGGAGGAGGAGGAGACGAAGGAAAACACTAAAAATTAATAGAAGTTACTCTTGCAATGAGGACGCAGGCAGGGAAGCCGACACCCCCCAACCCCTCCCCCACAATCAGGCACTCGATCTTGTCACCGTGCCGCCTCGTCTCTTCCATCACGGCGGCCAGGGTGCCAATTATCTGTCCGCCCCACCTGCCCACGTTGTTACCTTGCAAATCCCCGTATTACCCACGCGCCGCTGAAATTATCCCCCGCGGCTGTGTGTGTATGTGAGCATGTCTGTGTGCGTGAAGGCGTGGCTGTGTGCGTGGCCAAGAGCTGAAATGGTCTTGCGCAGGAATGTGTGTGTGTGTGTGTGTGTGTGTGTGTGTGTGTGTGTGTGTGTGTGTGTGTGTGTGTGTGTGTGTGTGTGTGTGTGTGTGTGTTTAGACTCTTCCTTTTCTGTATGTGCGTGTGTGTGCGGACACTTAGCTTAGCGTACAGCTTTGTGTTTAGGTTTGCACCAAGATGTAGTGAGGTGTTGGAAAGATGAGCTGTCACTGCGCTGTCTTATGTGGTGGACTGTTAAGGGGCAGCGTCACTAAACTTCCCAAATATCTGCGTTGGTAATGCGTAATATGCTTGCAGAATGCAGTGTATTGGATAGCGCATGTAAGTGAAAAGCTATAGCATGACATGAAAGTTGGGGCACTGGAACACTTCACTGTTTGCAGAGCCATGTCTCGGTAACAATAAGATTCGCTCGACTGTTTGTAATGTTTGCCATGCACGTCCTCAAGTCTGCATAACGGAGGAGTCACTATAGTGTTCAGGTGTCCCTCTGTGTTTCCACGCTAAACGTCTATACAGTTGCGGATACGAGAAGAAACGAGGACACTTTGATGTTTGGGTAGGGTACATCAACACTGTTGCTCAAGCATCTGCTATGAACACTGCTCTCAACTTCTTTGGTGCTTGTGACAGTTGCTCAGAAGCCTTGTTCTGTAATGTTGCGTGCATGTTTACAACTACGATGACGCGAACGCTGTCCCAACTGCATCAGTGCTGGAAACATGTTCGTAACCAGTGCTGTCAGTATTATCTGGGCACAACACGTTAATAACTTGTTCAGTAATCTACTGTTTACATGGTGCAGGCACATGTTTTAGTACCTATGTGCATGCGCCGTTAAGACTTCAATGAATATTTGAATGCCCTTGCCTAATGTGTACGGTTGTGTCACATTCACAGACATGAGAGAACATCTTACTCACAGAAAAAAATATTCCATGAACTTATACAGTTTCTATATTCGTTATAGTGTGAGATGCATTCATTGCAACAGCCACACACAAACCCCGAATCCGCGAATTCTGAATTACTGTGCGCGCGAAGCGTTACACACAGGTATTTTCTTCTAAACTGAAGACAAACCTCAAGCCGCCCCGCATCCCCCACACCTCTCGCTCCTACACCCCCACTCGCACTATTACAAACGTTACTGCAGCTCACACGTAATATGAAAACAATATAAGTTTATTGGAGATTTTTCTCAGAATAAGATGTTCTTTTATATCCAAGAATATGTTGCACAGCTCGTGTTACATCGTTCAATGTAGATATGCTACGTGCGAACACATCTCTACAAGTCTCTCTCTCTCTCTCTCTCTCTCTCTCTCTCTCTCTCTCTCTCTCTCTCTCTCTCTCTCTCTCTCACTCCAAACACCCCAGGATTAGCGTAAAGCACGCCTATTTACAAACTCCGGTGGATAAGTGACGGGTCATCTACTGCGTCACCTTTCGCGGCCACGCCCTTCCTGCCCTTCCCCCGTGGCGTTGCCTTTCCTGGTGGCAGGACTCTCCACTCTCCGTGCGTCCCTGATGACTGATCCTTACTTTGTGCCTAACAACACTGCAATTAAATCCCGAACAGGTGTTAAGCTAATTGCCGCGGACTGCCCTCAAAGGTGCGCCGGACAGTGGCTGCCGATATTAGCATCCCGCGTCAGGGGAAGGATGGAACCGAGGGTGCAGAGCTTCTGTACTATTACTACCACTTCTCTCTCTCTCTCTCTCTCTCTCTCTCTCTCTCTCTCTCTCTCTCTCTCTCCACCGTATATCTTAGTTATCAGAGATATGTTTTTGCTAGCCATTTTAGACAGTTAATGTGATAATTTTCATCAAGGGCAAAAGAATGCAATTAATGTTTTCTCCTGCCCGCTGACCCTGCAGGCACAGAGGCGATCCGCGGCATCAGGCATCCGCGGCGATGTGATCTGCCGCTCGCCTGATGATGATTAGCATTATCAGACGCAACGCTTGCGCCTTGGATACGAATTATAAGTACCAGAGTATAGTTTGCAATATTTACTCCTTCCACGGGTAACCTTTCCCTTCCCCAACACACGTGTACCCTACTCAACAACGCAAGCTGCTTCCGTTCTCCAGAGCACAACAAATATGGAAGAACATGAGTGGCAGGAGCAGCATAACAAATCCTTGCTCTCCCCAACTGCAAGTGTGGTGCACCTGTCATGGGCAGCATGGCGGCCTCTCTGAGCTGGCTTGGTTAGCATAAGAAAGAAAGGCGAGAGTGAGGGAGCGGCGCAAACCCGGAAATTCAAGCTTACGGGGAGTTCCTGGGATTGAGTGACGGTCACACCCTTTGGTGGGAATGCGGGGAGTGTGCCTGGACTCCCGCACCATGCACGGGTGTCGGGGCTGCCAGGAGGCTCAGGTGTAGGTGTAAATCAAAAAGTTGGAGCGAGTCTGGCTGATAAGGATCTAGAAAGTAATTGGCTAATGGAAAGTTTTCCCGCTCTGTTAGCCCTGCCTCAGCCCCCTCCGCGGTTCGCTGCGAGGGATTAGAGTCGAGCCCGTCACACTCTCTGACAAATAATAGAGGACACCAGCTATGTAACCACCACACGGGACGCTGAGCTCCCGGCCTGACGATGATTACGTGCCAGCACGCAGGTGTGCGGAGGTACCAAGACAACATTATTGTTTGGGATATCTACTTCACTTGTGGCCGCCACCCTCGCATTAAACGAACTATTCTAGTTCTTTACAAAAAAAAAAAAAAAAAAAAAAATCCAGACCAGTAAACTCGCCCTGCTATCAAGCTTAGGGTTCCTGAAGACGCCTGGAAGTGGACGATTTATGGCGGGGATGAGTGTCCGGTCGTCCTTCCTTTAAAAATAGCCTCGTAAGGGCCAACAGGTTTGCTGCTGTCTGCTCTTCCCTTGTGCTCCTGATGGGCGCTGTTTAGGCGTTGTTCTCATACCCTTTCTGCATTATATCTTATCTTCTCCTTCTCTTCTTCCTCCTCGTCGTCATCGTCTTTTTTTACTGCTGACGTTGTGATCCTCGTCTTAGACCAAGTTCACTGACCACAGAGCGCGTGTTTAATTGTCAGCTAATTGAAGCGTAAGGCTAATTATCTCGAGTATAATTTTGGAGGAGAGGCGAGACGAAGATTCGGGCGGCTGGGCAGAGGCGGCGCTGCAAAAACAATGATCACCTGCCGTGACCGCCGCCGCAAGAACCAGCTACTTACATTTAATAAAACCGACCGTGTGTCGAGTAGGATCACGTTACAGGATCCAGGCGGCGTGTGGTGTAGGGTAGCGGCCCACCGCCACGCTATCCTGCACGACTCCACAACTTTTCCATCCTTGACGCTTGCTCTTTATATTTCATCCTGCTCCCCGTTTCCCATCCACCATCCTATCTTGAGCTCCTCCACCACCACTCTATTCCTTCAAGCTAGCATTTACTTTTCAGTACTCCACTTGGCACGCTCCACTCACCTCCACTATCTTATCACACACGCCTCCACCACCATCACCACTTCTTCCCTTCGCGCCAGCACCCAGCTCTCCAAACGCCACCCTCCACCGCGCCTCACCTCCACCTCCATCTTCCATCGTCCACGCCCACAACCACTCAGCATCCACCACCTCCACTCCTCCCTCCTTCTTTCTCGCCCCAAATCTTTACGCTTGAGTCTGGACATGGCTGCCTCGGGACTGCCTCTTCATTCACAGTCCTGCACTAGAATCCAGGTAAGCTGAATCAGGCAGGAGGGTGACGGTACATACCTAAGCTGAATATACAACTTGACTTGAGCTGACCTAAGCTGACGCGCCAGATAAACGATAATCGGACTATTTATTCGGCAACACTGTGGCTCAAGTGGTTATTATTTTCTAAAAAGAAGGAGAAAATAAAAAAAAAGGAAAACCGCTGCGCGCACATATATAGCGAGCCATTTCTCGGATGTGAAGGTTAAGTTAAAAGTAAGGCGATTTTAAGTCGAAGTTAATGTTCGGTCTTTTTTTGGTGGTGTTTTTTTTCTCCCTCCCTTTGTGAGCTTTCACTGTTCCGTAGGGTTGAGTTAAACGTTAAAATTCTGGGACCAGTTACCAGTTACAACGCCACCCAATGGAGAAATTACTGTGCTACTAAAACCTTACTGATCCCCACCTCTTCCCCTCCCTCCCCATCTCCCCACCAGGGCCAAGGTGACCCGCGACAGGTGCAGGTACGGAAGGCGGGGCGCTGCTCTAAGGCTCTCAGGCTCCGCTCATGACAAAAGACCCACCACTATACCCGAAATCTCCAGAAAAAAAAAAAAAAATAAGTAGTAACAATTGAAACTCATAAGCCGTCACATTGCGTTTCATTGACGTTCGTTCTCTCTTTACGTTCCTCAAGACCTTCACTGATGATTTTTTTTTTGTTTTTGTTACAGGATGTTACTTTTTAGTGATACACAGAATCCATAAATGATCTCGTTGTTCTTTGAGGCGTGTAAAAGTGACGTCACAGCCTGACTCAGAAAACGGATGAAGGCAGCAGACGCAGCAGGCCTCGAGGCGCGCTGCTGAGGCCCTCCAGCAGCCACCACAGAATGACAGCCTCAGGTCCTTCCCACCACTTAAAAATATTAAAAAGATATCAAGGAGCAGAATCACTTCCAATTAATACCGCTTGGAATACGAAGGTAGCTCACATTTCACGGGTTATTTGTATTGCATTGTGTTAATTCATTTATCTATTTTTTGTGATAGGTCGGGTCTATTTGTGGCGGGACGAAACATTCGCTGGTCCACGGGCGGTGGCTGCTGAGGCGCGGGAGGCATGCGAGGCAGGGAGCATTAGAGCATTAGCCCTTCTAGCACCGGACGAGACAGCAGCGCCGTCAACACACTCAGGGTTTGTATATCTTCGCCGATAACGTTAAAATAATAAAATCAAGAGCGTGTTTTTTACCCGCTGTCGCATAAAAACTACAGACACGACCACCAGTTTTTGTATTTTTTACGCCTGTCTAATTAGAAAGTGTGGGAATGGACAACACAGCATATTTTCACGATGATAATCGCAAGTAAATAATATAAAGTACGTCCAGGTACTTCTTTCAGTTAAGGTGAGTCAATAGAATGAGGAAATGATAAAAGTATTGTTTGTGTTCTGGCCGCAGAGGGAGAGCTGCCGGCGTGGCTCACATTACTTGGTGGCCATCACAAGTACATCATTTCCACTGCCAGACTCCCAACTAGTCCCCGCCGCTGCTCCCCGCTGGTTCGACGTGCTTGTGGTGCTTCCTCCTCCTGCCTCCCTTCCATGCACTGCCAGCCGCATCGCCTGCATCATTTCACTTTGCAGCGGCTGAAAGCGTCCGCCATGCTAATTATCCCCTTGTGGAAGTCTCTGCTCAGCTAAATTAAACAACTTTATAAAACTGATTATACGTCAGGAGGCTCGGAGGAGAGAAATAGCGCAGCAGCATGACCTGGGGCGTCCATTGTAATGCCAGGTCCAGCACCGCCCTTCAGGAGGTCTAAATGTTACCTGAAACCCTCGTATGACCAGCCCAGGGCGAGGCTGCTTCTTGTTAAATAGAAGTGATTCCAGTCGAGGTGTAACAAATATACATATAATGCAAGTAGACTTACTGATGTAAAAGCCTGCCAATAACACGGTTGGGGCGCCGTCGGGAGCCTGGCCAAGTGTAAGGACCATGTTTTGGGCGCAGGTGAGGTAGCTAAGATTCCCGAGCAGGTGTGAGGGGCGTGAGAGCCTTGTTTTAGCCGCCGTTATGGCAACACTGAGGGACTGTGAAGGTGTCAGGACGGCCATTGGAGTCAGTTCGAATGTAACACTGAGAATGGCAGACAGGTGTGATGGTGGCGGCGAGCCGAGGTGTGGCGAGGCGGGAGTTATAATTGCCGGTAATTAGAGACTGTTTGATGACTGTGGCGGAGGCGTGGCAGCAGTGCTTGGCGGCTGACCGGAGGGAGGGGCGGGGCGGAAGGAGAGGAGGAGGGTGTGAGCAGTGGGCGGTGGGCGGTGGGTGGTGGGTGGTGGGCAAAGGGAGTAAAGGAAGTCGCGCCATCAACTGTAGCCTTCCTTCCCTGCTCCTACTTTCTATTCTCGGGTGCACGGAATGAGCCGCGAGTCTTCTCTATAATCTCTACACACGTGATGTATAATTGGCGAGCTAGATGAATAAGATCAATAATATAGATAGGAACGGAGAAAAAATCCAATAAGTAAACTCTGCCCCACACGAGGCGCTACGGATCGGCACCTGCGCACATTTTAATTGTTTTTCCATTATCTCAGCACTCCGCGGCTTTACATCCCTCCTTATCACAAGAATCCACTAAACTTTTACAGGAATAATTTTCAAGTTCTGCCGCAACACAAAACAATTACTGAATTTTGTCACCCGATAAGATATCCACTAATTTATCCTGCACTAATTCAATGAAAAAAGTAAATAAATAAAAATCGGACTTGAGAACTTGTTAATTTCTGGATTCTCCTTCAAAAGAGAGGTATAATTATAAGCTTGCTAGAATATCCTGTCTTGACGCAGACTAATAAGACAACACGGAACTTGGGATTCCAGGGAATTTAGTATACGACAGTCTGCAGGGGAGAGCTGTGTTTGGCGGGAATGATGGAGAGAGGGCGTGGCGCGAGGAGGGAGGGAGGAAGGGGTGGATGGATGGAGGGAGGGCGGGAGAGGGAAAGGGAAGAGAAGCAGACACATTGCCAGGAGGGAGGGAGGGGCAAAGTGCCAGAAGGGAGAGGAGGGCGAGGTGTGGGAGGGAGAAAAAAAGGCTTGTCATCCCCTGGACGGCGCCTCGCCTCTGCCACTCATGACAAGATGGATGGCTCAATGTGCTGGTCATCTGTTATACAAGTACTTACTAGTCCTCGTAGTCATCGCTGCCTCTGTGATGTGCTTCAGTCCCTTCACAGACTGCGCCAGCCACCCAGCAATGCTTCGTAAAATGTGCTCAAGGAAAATAACAATGGTAGCAAAGATTCTCTCTCTCTCTCTCTCTCTCTCTCTCTCTCTCTCTCTCTCTCTCTCTCTCTCTCTCTCTCTCTCTCTCTCTCTCTCTCTTGGCTCGGGCACCTCCTGGTCAGCTGCACCGCTGGTCTTCACTACAATTTTTTGCTGCCAATTTTTGGTGGAGCCCGAAGTTTCAGATTTTTTTTTTTTATAATATTTTCGCCACCATCCCGCATTAAAATGGCATTGCTTTTACACCTAAAATTGACTTCCTTGAGATCTAACTCTGACGACAGAAAGCCGGACAGTCTTTGTTACGCAGGGTTTCTTCCACCTTTGTCTTTCGCTCGAGCGGTCTTATCATGGTCACTTTCATGAACAGGTCCTGCCGGGCAACCACAACACACTGCATAAGAAATTTAAGTCTCACAAACCAAGGCGTCACCGCAGCTCCTGCCGGACTGGGTGGAGCGGAATGTGTCATCCTCTCAAACACAATTAAGTGTGTCAAATGGCGGTCTTTACACCACAGACATCAGCCAAATGATACAGCCAGTGGCTCCCTCAGGGCCGCGGGTCACCAGAGACTTGTATCCACTAGGACACGGGGGCTCACTATAAGGTGTCATTTGCGACCACTAATTTAGATATAATGAAATGGCAGTAAGAAATGTTGTGTTTTTACTAATCTTTTTATCAATGTAAACACAGTGTTTATACATCATTTCTTGAAGTGTACCTGTGGTGGCGGGGGTAGGCGGGGAGAGTGCCGAGGCTTCCAGGTTCTCAGTAGAAAAAAATCAAACATCAATATAAGTATCAACCAATCGACACTTGGATCGGACTAAACAGTGTGCTGATGGTGCTGGCGAACTCGATTTGTTCCAGAACGACGGCCACATTTTAACAGCTTAACAGGAGTCAGGTGTGATCATGGCTTTGCTCGTTGTCTGATGGTGGAGAACACTGCAGCATCACGCAACGTGAGTGATCGGTAGACGGTTCTCAATCCTCTAATCATTCCGCGTGCAGCAGCCGCTGCTCCTGCCGGGACTCCCCTCTACCCACGAAGGACCGGGCGGGTTTTTATTCGGGTGCACTACATAATTTCATATTCTGAGCATGAGAAAATACGTTGCGTTTAGTCTAGTTATCACCTCTAATTATGGTCATTTAGCAATTTCTCCAGAGTGGATTCCTTTCTGTTAATCCTGACCAACTGCCACCGAGGCTCAGGTGCAGCGAGGGGCGGCGACACTGCAGGTTACAAGACTTTCAAGACCTTACAAGAAAGAAAGTAACTGAAGATCCTCGCTGCCCCTCGACGGACTGTAAGCACACGTACATGCATACGCATGTGTCTGGGTGTAAGTGTGTGTGTGTGTTATGTTAGGCAGTGGTTTGGCCTGATTTGATTGGCTGACAGAGTGGCGTGGTGACGTGTGGTGGCGTGCGACGCGGCGCAGGACAGGCGGTGTGTGCTCTTGTGCACTGACTCGTCTGTGGGTCTTTAATATCATGGTGTTGGTGTAATGAGTGGATGCAACCAAAGCACCATTACATTACAGGGTGTGAAGAGCAAGGCTGCGTGCGTGGCTGGGCGCCAGGCAGGCGTGCGAAGCGAGCGAATTCCTCAGCAACAAGGCTGGAGTCATGGGCAAGGCGGACTGGGCGCTGTTTGCGCCAGGGAGTTATTTTAAGTGGCAGTGTTGGTGTTACCGCTGGTGGTAGTTGTGCTGTGTGATGGTGGTGGATTAGCGTGGTTAGTGCGTGTAGTTGGTGGTGGTGGTGGAGTAAGTGGCAGGGATGGTACGAGGGGCGGCGGGGAACACTTCCTTGAAGGATGGCTGACGAAGGGACGGATGGCGGAATGACAGTGCTGGTGGTGGTGGTGAAGACGATGGTGGCGCTGGTGGTGAGGGCGAGCAGACCGAGAGGTATAGATGATGACAAGTAATACAAGGGATGCAAGAATACAACATGAGAAAAGAACACAGCTGATAA
>NC_087155.1:23892555-23907555 GCF_035594125.1 Scylla paramamosain | reverse complement strand
CTTTATAACCTATCAATATTCACAATATTGATAAGTTATAAAAAGTCCAGTATAATCTCTAAAATTAATATCAAGGCACGAACAGGGAAGGTAAAGAATAGTAAAAAAAAAAGAAATTCAAAATATCAACGAAATAGATAAAAGATAAAATATAAAGAAATCTTCACCCTGCGATATAATAACCTAAATATTGAGAAGCTACAAAAAGTATAATCTCGACTTCAGAATAAAAATAAAGAAGAAAAAAAAGCGGAATAGAACAAAGAAGACAAGGAATAAAGAAAAAAAAAATGTATAAAAGAAGAAAATAATACCACGATAAAAAAAAGGGGGGGTAAAAAAAATTGAGACACACTTGAGAAAATCAGGTTTACTTAAGAAAACCTGGAATTTAATTATTTCTGAGGTGGATATCCTTTTTTTTTTTTTTGGTGTGTGTGATTTTTTTTTTTTTGTATCTACTATTTATGAGCATAATTTTATTCTTTGATTGGTATTCTACTAATTTCTCTCACATCTTTACCTCCTCCTCCTCCTCCTTCGCTCTTACTACCAAACGTATCCGGCTTTGTATCAGATGTCCAGTTATGACAGGTTCCCAATGAGCCAAAAAGGTCTGCTGCTGTTTGTTCTTCTCTTCTCTAACCGTCTTCTTCCTCCTTCTCCTCCTATTTCCCACACATGTCACGTCTCCCTAGCCTTCCTTCATCCTTCCTACACAGCCTCCTTTCATCAACACCCTTAATGACTTCTAATTATTCACCATCATCCACCTTCGCTCCGGGTCAGCCTCACCTTGCCTCATTCCTCGCCTCGTGTGACCCCTCCATCACCCCGTGGCTCCTCCGTGATGCTTAGGCTCTCCATCACTCCCCTTCATTCCCCTTCCTGCACGTTATTTCCTCCCTTCATCCTTTCTGTTACTCCCTTTTTTTCCCTCTCCTTTATGTCCCTGTTTTCATTTATGGTCATTGCATATTTCCTTTTATCCTATTTACTTAGTGTTATCTGCTTATTCCATTCGTCTTATCAACGTAATTCCCTGTTTTGTCACTCCCCATCACCTCCTTCCTTTTCCTTTGTTCATTTCCTACTATCCTTCATTTCTTTCCTTCCTTCATATGCTTCGTCTTTCATATTTATCTGTTTTCTCATCCTCCATCACTTCCTTCCCTCCCTTCATCCTCATCTAAACCCAGTTTCCCTTCAGTGTCCCTGTCTTCACCTCACCACCTCATCCATCCCTCAGTCTGACTCCCACACCCTTCCCCCGCCTCTCCCGGTGCTCTCAATCCCGCGTGACGGCAGACGGGGCTTACCAAGAAGGCAATCAGCTGAGCCACACACTGCTGCCCCCCACCCCTGTATGACCCCACATCCGTCTGGCTCAGTGCTCACGCTAAGACGGACCCGAGAAGCGGCTTTGGACCGTGCCCTTTGTGTCCTGTTCATGCACCCTGACAAAGAAACGCTCGCACACTCACGCACACCAACCTACGTGCGTGTAAGCCTCGTGTGCACGCCTTTCTCACAAACAGGTACACAGGGGAGGTGTTGAAACATACGCGTGCTACAAGGGGATTACACACAAACACACACACACACACACACACACACACACACACACACACACACACACACACACACACACACACACAGTAACCCGTGTATCGTTTCTCAGTCTGACGATCACAAAAGGTTAGTTTAAGGCAGGCAGGTTATAATACGTATTGCATTCCCCCACGTCCTCTGCGTCAGTAAGGTCTTCGTGCCGCTGCCGCCCACTCCTGAAGGCAGCATGACCACGCCGGCTCGCTCCACCCTCAAGAAAGTAGCCGCCAATATATGCTCGTTTCCCGTGACTTGGAAATTTTTGTTGTTTTGTGTGAAAAATGTTTGGCTCGTGCCTTGCCTCCAGTCGTGTGAGGAACAAGACGCTAAGTTGCAATTTCTCTCTCTCTCTCTCTCTCTCTCTCTCTCTCTCTCTCTCTCTCTCTCTCTCTCTCTCTCTCTCTCTCTCTCTCTCTGTCTCTCTCTCTCTCTCCTTATCTTCAGTATTTTTAATTAAGGCAAATGCGGTCGGGATAAAGATGGAAGGGAGGGTCGCCTTACTTCGCCTCGCCTCCCTTAACCTAGCCCAGCCCAGGCCAGGCCAACACAGCCCCGGGACCCTTTATAGCCCCTTACAACACCCTCACCCCTGACCCGCCCTCCTAATATAGTTTAAGGCTATTTTCTTTCCGCCGGTGTCCGCTGTCCCTTGTCTGTCGGAGCATGGCAGGGAAGTGTACTACATAGGAAGACTCGGATGGCACCACACACCATCTATCCTCCTTCCTCCTTCCTCCTCCTCCTCTTTCTCCTCCTTCTCCCCCTCTTCCACTTCCCAATCTCTTCACCGCTATGATACTCGTATTAGAGGTAGGTACTGTACATTAACAAACAAATATAAGCTTCATTAAGCGTTCCCAAATGTTGCATCGCCGAAGATAATACTCAAACATCTTGTAGTGGTACGTTGGGGAACCCGGAGCAGCCCAGTAACATTGGCCAGTCGTATCATTATTCCAACCGGGAGATTTTTGTGCGAGATAAGATCCAGAACTCGATCCAGGACGTGTATTCAGATGCAATATAAAATGTATAGTATTAACATAAGCTGAGGGCGACGACTTGTGCAGGACCGGAAACGAGAAACAACACTAAGGCTACCTGCGGGTTACTGTGCTCAGATCAACATAGAAATGGTACAGTACGAATAGAGTTTGCTAGAGGGAAGGAAAGGAGGAAGGGGGAGGAGAGAGGGGGGAGGAGGAAGTGAGGGAGGCAGGTAGAGGGCCGGCTGCGGAGAGACGCGTGCAGGCCATCATTAAGGATGATTACACAGACCATTCACTGTTCACTGCGATCAGAGGGGCGGGGGAGAAAACTAAATCATGGTGCCAGTTCTCAAGAGCCACAACACAAATGGTTAGCCCGCTCCTCCACCGTGCCCAGGAAGGACCGTCCGAAGGGGCGCCCTTTGATAACCCTTAACCAGCCTCCACACGCTCTGATTGTCGTGTTCGTGATGTCTCAGTTTATATAGAAAAGGTGAAGTGTTTGTATTGGTGCGGCTGAAAGGAAATGTCGATATTTAAAAGCAATGCCACTCAGGGTGAGACTGCTTGCAAGAAGAGACGTTAGTGGACTTTAATTATAGCAATGGGAAGATTGGCGATGCAGGTATGATATTACGCCTTAAACACACACACACACACTCACACACACACACACACACACACACACACACACACACACACACACACACACACACACACACACACACTTAAACACGACAGACTAAACGGTATTAATGATTTTTGTGGCTAGCGTTTTCTCACCACTTCTTCCTGCCTTTCTATTTCTATACATTTTTCAATTTCCTCCTCCTCCTCCCTTCAGCTGGTCCTCACGCTGACAGTCGCCAACTAAATTCGTCACGCTAACAAAGAAGGAACGTCTTAGGCAAAAAAAAAAAAAAAAAAAAAAAAAAAAAAAAAAGTTACCTGGAGTTCGCCCCTTCAGTGAGTCATTTAAAGAGGCGGACGCTCTCACCCCATTCATCTAACTGCTGCCCCACTCGCCACACACCACCACCATTCACCACCCACGCCATCACTACCCACTCAAGGCGCTCTCACCAACCACCCACTGCGTCCCATCTTCCTAAAGCGCCTGCACCCACTCACCCAGGTACACTTCACTCTGCACAAACAAGCCACACCTTCTCTTTAACAGATACAAGAATCACGTGCCCTCATCCTCTCTCTTCATTTACTCCAGCCAACGCACTCATGCCTGTTCATCTGTTCATCTGTTCATCTGTTCATCTGTCTTATTGCACTCCTACTTGTCCATTTCATCATAATCGTACGCTCCTTGGTTCTCTCAGCACACTTATACTTGTTCCTCTCAAGAATATGCCCACTCTGCTCAAATCTTAACCCTATTACCTATTCGCTTATATCAACACGTCCACTCACTTCTTTCAATATTCTCTCGTCCCTCTCAGTTTAAACCCACTCGCCCCTCTCAGTACATCCCATCGTTCCTCTCAAGACACATCCTCTTACTTCTGTCAAGCCATACCCATCCATTTCCCTCAACAAGCTCACTCGCCCCTCTCAACACGCCCCACTAACCCCTCTCAGTACACGCCCACTCCTCACCCCTTTCAACACCCCCACCTTGCTCATCTCAACACACCCTCGACCCTCTCATCTCCTTCGCTTTAAAAATAACTGACTCGACACACGCGACGAAATGAAGTGAGCAGCGCCAAACTTGATCCAGGGCGGGGTGAGTGAACTTTTATTGTTACATACTTTACCTAGAAAGTCGACATTTTCTCGGCAAAATCACTAGAAAAATGAGACATACAGCGTGCCGATGGGAGGAGGAGGAGGAGGAGGAGGAGGAGGAGAAGGAGGAGGAGGAGAAAGGAACTGCAGTGAACTAGTTGTGGTGGTGAGAAGATGAATAAAAGCGGATACGATAAAAGCGGAGATGATAACAGTGTAGAAGCATGATGAACAAAAATAGAACAAAAGTAAAAAAAAAAAAAGTAAAATACCACGAGGAGAAATTGACGCCAAAAAAAAAAACAGAAGAAAAACTAGAAAAAAGAGCAGTGGACTTGATAAACTGTATTTTTATCTTTTTTATCGAGACTATTCGTATCTTCTGTAGCAGTTTTTTTTTTTTATTTATCTATTTTTTGGATGAAGTCAAGGAGGACAAGGAGAACAGGGCGACTGATGCAGACTGCTGAGAGGGTATTGTGACCTGTTCTCAGCCTCACAATCAATCACATCTCCCTCCTATACCATATCACAGAATAGAGTCTTGGGGCTTTTTTTTGTGTGTGTGAGGGGGGGGGGGGCGATGAAGGGAATATAAGAACAGTACACACATGAGACAGTGGCGAGAGACTAAAGTTGATCTATTAAGGTGTAAGAAATGATTAAATACTCTTTTTTTTAGCCATAATGTTCTCTTCAATCTTCATCTCTTTCTCCACCTCGCCGTGAGCTTGATTTGAAAATAATGTGAAGAGAGAGATTGAAAAAAAAAAAGGTAAAAGAAAATATAAGGTGTGCAGAGAGAGAGAGAGAGAGAGAGAGAGAGAGAGAGAGAGAGAGAGAGAGAGAGAGAGAGAGAGAGAGAGAGAGAGAGAGAGAGAGAGAGAGAGAGAGAGAGAGAGAGAGAGAGAAGTTGGTGGCACGAGGGGAGGAAGGGGTGTGTGGAAGATGAAGAAAAATAAGACCATAAGTATTGTGGCCATCCAAAAAAAAAGGAAGGGAAGGAGGAACAAGTACAAGAGCAGAAATTGAAGGTGTGAGCGAAGAGGAAGAAGAGAGGCGGGATGGAGGGATATAAAGAAAAAGTATATACGAAATGTGTAGAAGGAGAAAGATTCGATGTATGAGAGAAGAAAAAAATGGGTATGTGAATGAAGGAAAGAAGGAAGGAACGAAGGAAGATGCCTGAGGACAAGAGGGAAGGCGGAAAGGAGGGAGAGGAGACAGGAATGAGAGATGAATGACCGCTTCCACGCCCTTGCCTTGCCTGGTGGTGTTCTGCAAACTTTCCTCCACTTCACTCAGCAGAACAGGATCCCTCTCAGCATCATCACAACCAACACTCACCTTAACTCTTCGTCTCCTGAGCTAATAATATTTCACTTTCTCGACCGCAGCTCCCGGCACTGTCTAAATAGGTAAAGCCGAGTAGTGGTGGCACGTCACAGCTACTGAGCGGGGACATAACTTTAACTTTCGGGCTTTGAATTAATTAAGTGAGAGGCAGGTAACGCTAGAGAACCTGTTGGGTACTGGAGGCTCCACATTTATCATCCACCTGTGATTGGGGAAGATCTCTCGTGACGTCACTCAATTGATTAATCTGATTGAACTGTTGGACATTCTCATGATGAAATATGGACAGCACGACTACCACGCATGCACGGACGGTCATACACGCACCCACACACGTACACTTACACACACACACACACACACACACACACACACACAAAACATCGACCTCTAATATAAAAAGTCTCTCTCTCTCTCTCTCTCTCTCTCTCTCTCTCTCTCTCTCCTCTCTCTCTCTCTCTCTCTCTCTCTCTGTGTGTGGTGTGTGTGTGTTGTGTGTGTGTGTGTGTGTGTGTGTGTGTGTGTGTGTCTGTCTCGTCAGGTCTCGTCACACCTGCCGTGGGGAAGGTCGCGACAGCAGAAAGAGAGGCGGGCACTTTCTACCCCCCTGAAAAATCCCTGCATCACTCGGAGAACTAAAGGCCTGGTCGTGGGAGAGCTGCAGGCCGCCTCGCTCCCACGTCACCGCCGCCAGCCACCACTCCGCCACTGTGCACGCTCTCCGTCACTCTCTACTTGAGTGACGCAAATGACACGGTTCCTGTATTGTCTCCCTTTCTCTCTATTCCGAACCGGGCCTGAGTATGAAAGCGGGTAAGAACAGTAGCAGAAGCAGCAAATACCGCCGGCCAAGGTAACTGAGCTCAGCGAGAGAGAGATGCAAATTTCATTAGTCGAGGAGAGTGAACGAACGACAGGCAAGGAAGACTGAGAGAGAAAGAGAGAGACAAGGAAAAAAAAAAAAAAAGGCAAATTATTCATGACCGCCTCAGAGGTCGATGTGATTTTCTCTGGACACTCCTTGAGTCTTTTATTTTATTCTATATTATTTCATTTTATTTATTATTATTTAAGAGATTTGGTCAGAGAGGCGAGACGGGGGAAGGAGGGACGCGACGGAGGTGAAGAGAGGTGCCACAAAACAACAACAACAACAACAACAACAACAACAACAACAACAACAACAACAACAACAACAGCAGCAGCAGCAGCAGCAGCAGCAGCAGCAGCAGCAGCAGCAGCAGCATCAGTAGCAACAACACCCCAGCAAGGCGTCAGTCATCGCGGGGCGCCTCGCGATGACCACGATTCGGTGAGGTTTTCTCAGTTGGTCATTCAAAGGCTTTGTCACAGACTCCTCCAGCGACTCCCTCACGCATGAATCAGGCCTTTGTGGCTGAGTTATTCTATTTCCCTCTCATTCCTTTTCACCCAAGGAAGAGGAGAAGGGTAAAAGGGGATGATGTGAGGAGAGAGAGAGAGAGAGAGAGAGAGAGAGAGAGAGAGAGAGAGGAGATGAGGAGAGAGAGGAGAGAGAGAGAGAGAGAGAGGAGAGAGAGAGAGAGAGAGAGAGAGAGAGAGACGGGAAGGGTAGGAGTAATTTAAAAACCCGGTGTAAGTAGACGCTGCCAACATAAATAGGAGGATGTCATCATATTTATTAGTGTCCATTTGCGTTAAATTGATGGACAGTCCCTTCCCTCCCCTCTCCCCCTCTACTCCCTCCTCCCCCATGTACTGGTTGGTGATCGCTCGGGGGAAGAGCATCTCATTAGTGGCTGCTGGGTGGAAAGGAATCAAGGGATGACACACATACTGATTAAGAACAAACCGTACTCACAAAACGGACTTCATTTACATTACATCGGCTTCTTTAGGGTACTGGCCAGTCTCTTTCCACTCCACTTCTCTTCTGAATTGATCTCTTGTCTACTGTTCAACGCGCTTCTTTTACAGCAACGCACATTCTTATCATTCTCGTACCCAGGTGTTTTCAGTCCCTTCCTCTCACTCCGCCACGCTCCTTTCCCTTCATTCCTACGCAGCTTTCTTTCCGCCTGGCACACCTCACTCCCACCAAATCACCTCTCCTATCTCCCTACCAAATCTTCCCTCTCCCTGCCCTGCACTAACCTCTCCTCGTTTATTTCCCGCCTTGGCAAATAACAGAGTGCTTAAGCTACGTTCACACAGGTCACAGACATCACTAGAATGGTCCCTTTTCTTCTGGACTTGCTTGCTTTACCTGTCTGTGTCTGAAGGAAGGGGAAACATCAAGGGGGAAGGAAAGGATAAAGAGGAAGTACTTGAAGGATTTATTTGAGGGAAAAGAGGAACGTTAAGAAAGAAAATGTGCATATGTATGTGAGGTTGAGATTCTGCTTTCCTTCCCTCTCTCTCCATCATTCTCTCCCACCCTCTCACCGCTGCGTCGTGACCTCGTTCCTGCCGCTCTCTGCTCCCTCAGTACGAGAATACCTCTGTTGACCCTCACGACGCGCCCTTTGATTAACTCTCCTTGTCTTCCTCCCCTCACACGCCACGCCCCTCCTTGTCTCTCTCTCCCCACACACCATGTCTCTTGTCTTCCTTACCACACGCCATGCCTCTCCTTGTCTTCCTCCTCACACACCACACTACGCCTCTCCTTGTCTTCCTCAACACACACCACGCCTCTTCTTGTCTTCCTCCCTATAAACTACATTAATCTTTGTGTTCCTCCCCACACTACACCCTTCTTTTCTTTCTCCCCACACGCCATGTCTCTCCTTGCCTTTCTCCCTACGCACCACGCCCCTTATTATATTCTTCCCCACACGCCACGCCCTCCCTTGTCTTCCTCCCCACAACCGACGTCCCTGTCTCCCCATTCGCATGACATTTCTACATCTCCATCTGCTGCATGTCACGTCACGCCCATCCCCACCATCTCTTTTCCCAAGACACATAACGACTCTCATTGTTCGCCTACTCTGCTTTCAGGAATGCCAGAGTCGCCACGTCCTGGTCTCCGCGCGCCTAATTTTCCCTCTCCTGGCGGTTCTTCCCCAGGACCTCCCAATTACAAGAATAGTCAGCCATTAACGGCCCACATTCTACTACCTTCTGGCCACATTGCTCCCCATCCGCTCACATTCCCCAATAAATACAAGGCACCAGCATCCCAATTACGACCCACCGCACCACGGGCCACCAATGCGTCACGAAGACACCCGCAACGACCCGACCACAGACATGACCTCTTTGTATTGTCTCAGCATGATGACTCGAAAGTGTTCATCCGCGGGTATTACTAGCCTGTCATCAGCGTGGTACTTTTTGCCCATAACTGTTATGACTATTAATGGGCGGAAGGGTTATTTTGGACTTCCGACTCTCTCTCTCTCTACGTACTACAGCTGGTATCGTCACATAATTCACGACCCTTCAACACTCTGGCCAGAAACCACGACCACTTAAGACCAAGACTACCACCACCACGACCTTTTAAGACCGCAACCAACACCACGGCCCTTTGAGACCACCACCAAAGGCACTGTCCGACCCTTCAGCACCACGACCAATACCACGACCAACACAACGACCAGCACCACAACCTTTGAGCTCCAGGGCACTACAGGGTTAACAAATAGAACGACTCAGTTGCGATAACGACCATTTGTCACGACACCACGACGAACGCAAGTGGTTAGACAAAAAGAGGAGGAACAGAAGAAGAACACGCGGTAGGAGGCAGAGAGAAAGCAGAAAAAAAAATAGTAATGGAATTTGTGCGACTTTCGTTTGTGTAGAGGCCAATTAGTGTCATTATATAAAAAAAAATAAAGCAGCCAAATGAATAGTTTATGTGTGAAAAGAATACTGCAGATGAGGAATGTTCATAATGAGAAAACCAACCTTTATCTCATGTGTGTGTGTGTGTGTGTGTGTGTGTGTGTGTGTTTGTGTGTGTGTGTGTGTCAATACCGCAAAGTCGACAGGGCGCGAGACAGAGGTGTGGGAGGAGATAATCAAAACGATGACAGGGATGTAGGGATGTGACTGAGGAGGGCTGGCTGAGGACTGACTGGGGGGCTGAGAGGGACTGGGAGATGAGTCGTGGAGAGCAACACCAGCAGCACACATCCACCCACCGCCCTCCCGTGTCTTATCTGGGTGACATGCGGGCGGTGGAGCCTCGCCCCGCCTCGCCGCGCGCCGGGAAAGGAGCGGCGCGTGAGGTGAGGCAGCCGGCTTACTTCCCACTCGCTCCGGATTCAGACAAGAGATCGTAACTCTGCTAATATCGTGATGGCGGCCGACGGGACAAAGGCGACTTCGGGGAGAGCGTGCACCTGCAGTGAAACGACACAAAGGTCACCGGGTGGCCAGGTGAGGCGGAAGACAGGTGAGGTGAGTTGGTCAGTAGGTGATGATGACAAAATTGATAGAGGGTTGACGAGGGGCTATCAGGAGACGCTGGATGGTATGTGACGCTTAATGAGGATGTAGAGGAGGTGCCTGATGGTTGCGGTGATAAGGGAGGTGAAAGGTATGGGTATGTTTAAGTATAGTGACCAGGTATGACAGTGAGACGTTAAGTGTAGCGACAGGTGTGGTGATGCCAGATGTGTGGTGAAAGGGGTGAGGATGAGAGGTGAGTGTAATGAGAGGTGTGGTGATGACAGCTCTGAGTATTATAGGTTAGTGATGAAAGTTGTAGTGATGGAAAAGCAAGTCCAGTGGCAGGTGTGGCGTGGAGAAGCATGTATTGTGGCGGGTGTGATGGTGGCGAGCAGAGGTAATGACAAGAATGTAGTGGTTGTGACGTGTGGTTGTGCAGGTAAAGGTAGTAATAAGAGTGTGGCTAAGACACGCGAAGCAGACGGAGATATGGACTTACCAGCGAACAATGGCAACAAGCAGTAAGAAGAGACAGGGATTAAAAAAAAAAAAAAACACACACTCAGTATAAAAATAGAACAAATCCAGCAATAGAAGCACAGGCGGCATACTTGTGTCAGCTTCCTGGAGCCATCTATCAACATCTGTCTCACTTAGAAGAACCTTAAGCAAATGGACTCGAGCGCGTGCTGCCCCGCATATCAACAGGTCACAGCACGCAGCAACCTTCCCAAACACGTCCACACAATTAGCACCGAGTGACCCCGTTAAAAGAGAGGACTAATAATGCGCGTGTACGCATGCTGGCAACGAACTCTGCCCGCCGAACTCTATCAACAGAAATCCAAAACTATAACATTCAAGAATTTCCTCGGATTCCTGGTTCCTCCCGAGTACTGACGAGCACTCTAGAATGGGAAATTGATTAGCACGCCCCTTCCATGCCGCCATATGAATGCGCTCTAAGGAAAACCCATTGGATTCATGCCACTTCCCTTCTCCAACCCTCCCCGACCACAGAATTGCCGTAGTAGCGCCAGGAAAGAGTAAAGCTGGCGAACTGGAATTCTGGTGCAGTTTGTGACGCTCAACAAATATGGGAAGATTATGCCTCGGTGGTGCTGGGGGCGGCTTGGGGGTGGGAGGTCAGCCTTTAGGAGAGGCAGGGAGAAGAAAACAGAACAGAGGCGAAGAAGAAGAGACATCCAAAGTGCTGATAGAGAACAAATTCTCTCTATACTTCACCGTCAAGACGCTACACTTATGGAACATGACGCACTGACGCTGCCGCCTCTCCTGCACACGCTCCCTGGCGCCTCTGATGCTTCTGCTGACCGAGACAGGAAGGAGGAAGCACAAAGGAAGAACAAACAGCAGCAAACCTGTTGGCCTTTGCGAGGTTGTTTGTGATAAAATCATAACTTAAAGAACAAAGAAGATAAAGGAAGGGAAGATGCAGATGAAGAAGTGACACATGATTTATCAGAAGACAATGAGGATGGCCTTGTATCTCATAGCAAGATGGAAGAGAGAGGAGAACGAAATGAGCAAACGAAACAGGAAAAGTAACAGAAAGGCTATTGGCCTACAACGAGGTTACCTGCTTGAGTTGACTACTACGTTCTGCAAATCTCCACTATCATATTCTGCAGATCTCCATAATTAGAATGTGAACAGGACAGAAAAACGAGAAGACTCCTCTCCACCCACTCCTCCTTCAGGCGCTCTGCTGGCAAGGAAAAAAAGTACCTGTTGGAAGCGGCAGATAGTAGATGTGGAGATTTTCATTGGACAGACGGAAAAAAAATACATAAATCTGATAACCATATACACAAAAGGCTGAGTGAATTAATGAACGTTTACAACCATATAAAGAAACAATTGAGTAATTGGATAAATAAATGAATAAATAAAAAAGCAGGACGGGGGGGGGAGGCGAGTCGGAACCATCGCGCCAGTGGGAAGCAAATACTAATTGGCGTGTGTGGTGAAGGTGCCGCCGTGTACAGGCCGGCACAGACATCCCTCACAGCCTGCCTCTGACACACGACCTGCAAGGCTACAAAAGAGTTTGCTTGCTTGTTTGTTTACTTTTGTGATAATATCTTCTGATTCTCAATAACTTTTTTTTCTTAATGGGTTTCTTATAATAGTGGCAGTGTTCGTCTTGGTGGTGTCAATGATACTGCACACACCAAGAAGATGAGGCAACGACCTCCTCTGTATTATCACATATATTCTTTCTTTTCCCTCAGTAACGCAGTTATACTCATACGTATCAGGTAAAGTGACCTGGGATGCAAAGAAATGTGTATGTGGCGAGGAGCGTGGCAGTACTCGCACCGCTAACAACACTAGCCACGCTGCTGAGGCAAGGGTTATGATGACAGATGCAGTAGTGAACCATTTGAAGAGGGTGATAATTGTGCTCCAGAGAAGAGAAAGCCAGAAGAGAAACATGTCTTTAACGAGAAACAGAAGAAAAGACTTTTTGTCGGAGGAAAATAGTACGCATAAATAAGAGCATTTGACTTTTGTCCCGAAATAAAGAAATAAAAGACAAAATATTGATAAAACAGACATCACGGCTCTTGTTGCGAAACTTAATATTTAGGCAATTTTTTAGTAGAACAATTAGTGTCAAGCCAAAATTTCTACAGGCAGCGTGCTGCACTGGGAGATGACAAGCCTGGAGAGGAGTGAGTATTTGATCTTATTGTTGCGCCACTTAGGAGAAGAAGGACGAGGTAGAAGAGGAAGAGAAGGAGGTGGAGGGAGGAGCCAAGTCATGATAAGGTCACTATGTACAGTTAGTACTTCTGTTAATTTGCACCAAGATTACCGCAATTTGCAACAATTTTCTTCCTGGCTTTCTCCTTCATTCCGTAAATTCCTATCGCGGCGCTATCTTGGTTTTGCAACGTCCGTCCCGCCGCTTCACCTTGCCAAGGACATCTGTGCGAGGCTCACTTCGCGGAAAAAAAAAAAAAAAAAACACCTTTGGCTGCCTCGAGGCGCTGAAGGTGTTCTTTGTTCGAGAATCAGACAAAACCATAACGGGCGGATCGGGGACACAGGTCAGCAAACACCCCGCATTAGGACCGATAACTCCTGGCACACACACACACACACACACACACACACACACACACACACACAGTAGCAGCATATGGTCTACACTTGTAGCCAACTAATAATATCAGGTAGCTACTTGAGACCAACTGGTTTCTTGGCCTCAAGCCTAATCACCTTTATATATATATATATATATATATATATATATATATATATATATATATATATATATATATATATATATATATATATATATATATATATATATATATATATATATATAAACACAAGCATACACTCCCACACATCCACCCATCCACCCACCCACCCACACACACACACACACACACACACACACACACACACACACACACACACACACACACACACACACACACACACACACACACACACACACACACACACACACCAAACATATGCTCTTCATTTGTTTTTATACTGGATGCCTTGTAATTGGAATATCTTTAGCAATTAGTATATATTTTGGTGTGACGGCAGACCCCGCCCCGCACCTCCCGTATCGGCCATTATCCACTTAGTGATTTACAGGCCGCCTCTCGGGGCTCAAATTGCCAGCTGATTCAGCGAGGAAAAACCCCAAATATTCTTGTTTCAAAAAATATAAATTAACATCTTTAAAATTTTATTAAGGAAGAATGCATTATGTGAGGCAGCAAATTATCACACAGCAAACGAGTCTTTATCAGCGGGTGATGTCCGGGCCCGCCAGGCATTGGGGGGGGGGAGGGGGGGAGAGAGAGAGAGAGAGAGAGAGAGAGAGAGAGAGAGAGAGAGAGAGAGAGAGAGAGAGAGAGAGAGAGAGAGAGAGAGAGATCAGTTTCACGTGTCTTTGCCTTCCTAATGCCTCGATCCGCTTACCTCGTTCACTCGCAGCCCTTATAAGGCAGCACCTCATCCCTGGCGGGTATCTGGAGTACGTCGCTCTGGCCGACTCTCTCCCCCTCTCTCCTCCTTCCTCTCCCTCCCACTCCACCACCGCTAACCGCCCTTCCTTCCACCACCCTCTCTCCTCCCTCTTCGCCTCTGACTACACCCACCTTCCTCATTACCTCCCTTCTCCTCCTCCTCCTCCTCTTCCTCGTCACCTGGCCCTACAACTCGAACACGCCCTAAATAATGAGCAAGAGTAACAGTTCCGGACAGTGTTTGTAGTAATAAAACGTAACAGTAGCGAGCTGTTAAAACTTCTTATGTCCTCATTACTTACGGGATCTGTACGGGGTGAGGCTCGCCTATACATACAAGTAAGCAAACAATAGGTCATGTCAATTGCGGACTACCCAGTGAGTGATGTGTTCGCTTTCTCGTGTCAGAGTGCACGTAATCACTACCTCGTAGAAGTCGCCCCATCAAGTTGTAGCAGAGGAGCGAGCAGTGTGCATAGAAGGGACTGTCAGAAATGAGTGGACTTCGGTGGAGAGTGATGAGGCCACTTTCTTGCTTAATCAAAACCAGCAGTAGTTAGCCAGCCTGCCGAAGTTCCAGTAGAGGTGATCGATAACTCCCGAAGGACCAATGAAGAAAAACCAAACATTCCATTTCTATATCTGACCATCTACACTCTCCAGCCGATTGAATTCACAGTGCCTGTTTGTACATATTTCCAAGTAATGACCTGACTGACAATTTGCCTGACTCGACCTGTTTACATCTGAGGTTCGTGCGCGTTTGGTCAAGTATCTTAGGAAGCCCCGCACTCCCCGCCCTCCCCTCACTCCAGCTCAGCAGATACGCCACTCCCAGCTTCGGTGTCGATTTGACCACGAGCATCGCTAAAGACCCGAGTCGAGGAGAAGGGCGA
>NC_087155.1:23872555-23882555 GCF_035594125.1 Scylla paramamosain | reverse complement strand
GTCAAAGCAGTAGTCAAAAATTGATAGATAAGTGTCTTGAAACCTCCTTCTTGAAGGATTAAAGTCATAGGAAGGTGGAAATACTGAAGCAGGCAGGGAGTTCCAGAGTTTACCAGAGAAATGATGGTAAATCATTCATTTACCAATGAATGATTGAGAATACTGGTTACCTCTTGCGTTAGAGAGGTGGACAGAATAGGTGAGAGATAGAAGAAAGTCTTGTGCAGCGAGGCCGCGGGAGGAGGTGAGGCATGCAGTTAGCAAGTTCAGAAGAGCAGTTAGTATATATATATATATATATATATATATATATATATATATATATATATATATATATATATATATATATATATATATATATATATATATATATATATATATATATATATATATATATATATATATATATATATATATATATTATAGCAGCATGTTGGCCGTGACTCGTGCCCGCCTCAACGCCATCTCGGTGAAGAAGAAGAAAAAGAAGGAAAAAAAAAAACAATAAAAACTATACTAAAAATAATCAAATAAATAAAAACAAAAACAAACAATCTCAACAACGAGTTTTGCAAAATATTTTCCATCACATAATTACATAAACTAATTCTTACATTAACTGGCCAGACTTTAAATTAATAATGAGTCTGTAAGTCGTATGGTTGTTTAAGTTCATTGTTCAGGATACAGCTGACTGGTATTTTAGGTAAGAGGTTTTCTTGGTGGACATAATAAATACCATTATGATCAAGGGAACACTGCTTCCTGAGACCGTATAATGTAAGGGATATTACAACAAAATTGCTTAGTCAGACACTAACTATACCTGACGAGGTTAAGTTTCATTGAGGAGTAACTGCATCCCGCGGCACCGGGCAGGTATTTTAATTGCCAAAGACGTGCTGCTAACGCTAAGAAAAATTCGCTCACTCCCTAATGATTCTGTGGGAGCTCGACACATTTTGAAGTGCTCCGAGTGAGGAAAAAATGACGAGTATAAACCTGCACCACCACACAACACGAGGCAACATCTCGTCCACAACACACCTGCCACCACACACTGAATAACTTCAATGTATTGCACACGCACGTACATACACATTTTCATATAAGTACAAGTAATTTCTAGAATTATCATTTCTTATGAGAGAATAAACAAAAACATTTTTAATGCAAGTACCTACCCTCGTTGGCCCATCGAGGTGCAGCGGCTGGCAGCGGTGACCGTGTTCTTGCCTCTTGAGAATGAAGAGTTGCGGAACAGAGACGACTGCCGCGGCACACCATGAGACTGAAGGGTGTTGCTGCCAAGTGCCCATCTTACTTCTTTTCGCTTTCCTTTCGTCAGCCGCTGAAAAACAGAAGAAAACAAAATGATCATCTCATAAGGTGTCTGAAGTTAATGAAGTATCTTTTACTTGAGCCTCCATCTCCAGCATCAGACCTGTCCCTCCAAACTAGTAGTCCAAAGGAAACACCGCCGGCTACTCATGCATGGCTCTGTTTCTACCGCAGAGACGCGACAGACACAATTTGAGTGTTCTTTGTAGACATAAGAAGTTTTGCTGATTGTCCCTTCTGATCAGGTTCGCCGTAGCTGTGTGGCTTTATGATGCTACAGTAATTACCAAGGCTTCCGAACCAACACTGATCGTAAACACGCACGTACGCACGCGCTTAATAAAATATTTTGACAATGAAACTTAAAATTTTTCCAGAATTTGGTGAGAAAATGTCACAATAAGTACAAAGAGATTATATACAGTTTTACAATGAAAATTCTTACAGGATATTAAAGCTTGTCATTCTTTAATGTTATCATATATCACTGCAAATGTTCATATTACCAGTGTTTGTACTACTAATGTAGTACAGCATAACAAGTCACTTGAGTTGCCTTTACACTGAAAAGTTCTTCTCAAAAAAAGAAAGAAGCAAGTTTGATGAAAAAATACAAATAATATCAATAACAAAATATATGAAGCAGTATTAAAAAAAAAAAACGAAGAAAATATATCGAGGTGAAAAGAAAATGAAACTATAGTGTAGTGATGACCGAAACTTGGTTCCTGTTGAAACCAAATTATGACTCTGTTAATTAAAGCAATCAGAAAACCATGAAATTACACACACACACACACACACACACACACACACACACACACACACACACCACTTTTATCGCCACCATCACCATTAATGTCCAAACAAATAATAGAGAAGGACAACAAACCCCTCACGACATCCTTGCAGTAATATGAGCGAAATGGTCAGGAAGAGGAGGAGGAGGAGGAGGAGGAGGAGGAGGAAGAGGTGGAGGAGGAGGAGGAGGAGGAGGAGGAGGAGCGAAGAGGTCGTGATCATAGCGCACAGGAGCCAAGCGGTGCCAAGCAGTGCCAAACAGTGAGTGCCTTATGCCAGACGTGAAATAAGAAGCTAATTTTAGTGCAAGAGGTTGTATGATGTAAGAAGTGACACTCCTGCTGGTGATCCAAGGGAGGGAGAGGTTGAGGGCAGGAGGCTGAGGGAGGGGGAAATGTGTGGGTCAGAGAGAGAGAGAGAGAGAGAGAGAGAGAGAGAGAGAGAGAGAGAGAGAGAGAGAGAGAGAGAGAGAGAGAGAGAGAGAGAGAGAGAGAGAGATTCCAAGAAGGGGAGGGCAGATTCAGATCCCATGATACAGTTGTCAACACGACCAGGTCTTAATAGCGCTTGAAAATAACCCTTCACATATATATACCTATCATGGATTTTACGCTCCAGCCACCACCACCACCGCACACCACCTCCACCACCACCATCACCACCACCACCACCGTTACCTCCACCACCACCACCACCACCACTCACACGTATGCACGCAAGTACGTAACCGCAGAGATACACACACGCAAAAACCTGAACCTAATTGTTACTCAAAAATGTGGAAAATTAAATAATGTTTCGTGGAAAATTAGGAAATGGATACACGGAATCTCTCTCTCTCTCTCTCTCTCTCTCTCTCTCTCTCTCTCTCTCTCTCTCTCTCTCTCTCTCTCTCTCTCTCTCTGTTTGTTAGTATCAGGCACCATCTCCGCGACACAATGGCCGCCTCAGCCACACGGACTTAGTATTCTGGGCGGCCCCCTGAGGAAGGACACCAGGGAGGGGGGGAGGAGGAGGAGCAGAAGAGATGGAGATACGTAGCCAGGGTGAGAGGAGGCAGGGAGGAGTAGGAGCAGGCAAGACAGGGACAGAGCAACAGCAGGGTGAGTAAGATGGTCAAACATTTCTATACAGGATTATTAAGACTCACGCACCGCTACCTTGTGTTCTACCCTCATTGCATTTAGGGCTATACTTTTTGAAACACTTCTGCCGCACCTCAGAAGTCTCCAGTTTGAGTTACCTGGGTTTTCAAGGGTGTATCTATAGTTCTAGTGGCAGATTAGCAAGATTTCTATATTACTAACAGGGGAAGCACTCTTGAGAACCAGGTTAAATCATCTGTGTGGCTTTTGAAAATAGTTGTGGTGAAAGAACAACGTGTTTCTGAATACGAGCTTAGATTAGAGAGGTGAAGGTGAGAGTGAGTCAATGCTCCTCTTTCAGTACCAAGAAATGTCTTCAGATGAACATTTGTGAACATATATCTTTCGTTACTAGGAGGGGAGCTAATATTGATAAGGGGTTGATAATATGAGGAGTGTGTGTGTGTGTGTGTGTGTGTGTGTGTGTGTGTGTATGTGTGTGTGTGTGTGTGTGTGTGTACCTCAGGCTAGGGGTCAAGGAAGGGATGGGCTTAAGGGGCAGAAGGTGAGGGAATGGGTAAGGCTTTTGAGGTCACGCTGCTGAGTGCGGGGTGACTCATGCTTGGGCTGATGGGGATGATGGGGGAGGTGGAGGTGGAGCCAGTGGGTAGACGGTGACGGTGTATAGTCAAGGGCTGGGATAGAAATGGTGGTGGTGGTAGTTGCTGTAGTGGAGGTGGTGGAGATGAGGTAGAGTGATGGGGATGGTGGAGCAATAGACATGTGGTCAGGATGGGTGGAACAGGAATGCGGGGAGGGTCGCAAGGGGAAGAATGGGGAGGATGATGGTGAGTATAAAAAAAAGGATGCTAATGAAGAGGAGAAATGGGCGGCAAGAGTCAGGAGATACATGATTGTCCAGAAAATTGTAGGATAAAAAAAAAACGAGTTACTTGAGACACAGCCAAAAGTCACGTAGAGAGAGATGGACGGAAGAAATTGACGGGAACTTGTTAAAAAGATAAAATGTATATAAAGGTAATAATACTAACCTGAAACACACAAATAAAACAAAATAATGACATAAGAAAAGAGAAAACTAGTAAATTAAAGGATGTAAAGACACAAAACAGGAAAATAAAAGTAAGGTAACAAAATAATTAACTCTGAAAATGAAAATAATTTAACAGCATGATTATGACAAACGGAAAAGCACACAAAAAACAAAATAGAACTTGATAAACAAACAAACAAACAAACACATATATACGCACACACACACACACACACACACACACACACACACACACACTAGAAAACTATGGAAAAAATGTAAATAAATAAAAAAAAAACTTTACACAAAACATAAGTAACCAAGCAAATAAAAAAAAAACATTCAAATAAAAAAAAAAACAGGACATAAAAAAACAACAACACAAGAAAAGGAAAGAAAAAAACAGAAAACCAAATAAAAAAACATGACTACAAAAACTACAAAAAGAAAAAACAAGAAAAGAAAGAAGAAACACCATATAAGTAAAAAAAAAAAAAAAACGAATAAAACAAAATATAAATGAAGATGGCGATGAGGTGAGGAAGGGAGGGAGTGAGAGAAAGAGAGAGAGAGAGAGACGGAGGGAGGGAGGGAGGGAGGGAGGGAGAGAAGGCAGGCCCATCCCAGGCAAGGCAGTGCTAACCAGCGGCCACTCACATTAAGTTTATAATGTATTCAACCACGTGTATAGACATCGATTGTTCTCTCGCTCGTAAATATTCATCGGTAACTCATCGCCACGCAGGGAAAAGTTTTCTCCCTTCAGGTGTAGTCGTAACAGGCGGTCGTAGTAGTCACAAATAGTCGTACTTATCATGTAGTCGTAGTAAGCAGGTAATAATTGTAATCAGGTAGTAATAGGAGTAATCAGATAGTCGTACTAATTAGGTAGTCGTAGTAATCTAATAGTTGTAGTAACCAGCTAGTTGTAGTAATTAGGTAGTCATTTCGTCAGCAATCAGGTAGTAGCAGTAGTAGTAGTAGTAGTAGTAATAGTAGTAGTAGTAGTAGTAGTAGTAGTAATAGTAGTAGTAGTAGTAACCAAATATAGTCGTGCTTACTACCCCCACGACTTGCTCACTCACTCACTCCTGGAATATAAAGCGAAGGACACACTGTAGGTTGCAAACAAAACGAACCTGCGTACAGACAGACAGGCACACGGACAGACAGACAAAAGCATGCATACATACATAAATATTCCCCCAAGATAACTCGACGGAAAGATAGATATGCAACACACACACACACACACACACACACGTTCATCTTACTATTCACCCTCTTCACAATCCTTCACTTGTCCTTTCACGCATGTTCCTTCACTATTTCATCCACACTAACCACCCGTTCATCTACCCCCCCCCTCCCTCTCTCTCTCTCTCTCTCTCTCTCTCTCTCTCTCTCTCTCTCTCTCTCTCTCTCTCTCTCTCTCTCTCTCTCTCTCTCTCTCTCTCTCGTGCACCGGAGGGACTCGGCTTGATGCAAAACACTGATAAGAATTAGACTCCTCCTCCTCCTCCTCCTCCTCTTACCCAGCCGGTGTATGACTTGGGAGGAGGAAGAGGAGGAGAGTATGAGTAAGAAGATAAAGAAGGAAGGAGGAATGAAGGTTGAGATGATAATGATGAATAATAAAAAGAAGATAAATAAGGGAGGGGGTAAGAATGAAGGAGAGGAGTTGATGGAGAAAATAAAGATTATGAAAGCGAGAGAGGAAAATAAAAAAAAATAAAAATAAAAAAGATGATTAAGATAATAATGCTGATAAGAAAGAAAAACAATAAAAAAATGACACAGGGAAAAGACACGAGAATAGAATAAACAAAAGAGAATAATAAAAAAAACCCATAAGAAATCTACGAATGAGTGACGGAGAAGGAGAAAGAAGAACCAAGAGAGAGAGAGAGAGAGAGAGAGAGAGAGAGATTGAGAGAGAGAGAGAGAGGGAGAGAGAGAGAGAGAGAAAGCATTGAGCCAGGACACGTTTAGGGAAAGGCTGTACTCGTAGGTAGGATGCTGTACGACCCTTGACTCCCTTAATGAGGTTCCCTGGGGCGGAGGAGCGACGGAGGAGGACATGGGAGGTCGGTGTCTAGCGGCGCCTGTGACCTCTGACCCCGTACACGCTTCCAGGGCCGACGGTTTCCGGTTATGAAGACTTTACGATTACTAGATTAGTGTTAGTGTGTGTGTGTGTGTGTGTGTGTGTGTGTGTGTGTGTGTGTGTGGGTTTTCCAGGAAGGCGCTGCAGATTTGGGTTGCTGCTTTGCATGATATTTATTGGGTTGTTGCTCTTAAGTGGAGTGCGTGGTGGATGATATCTTAGTTTGGTGGTGTGGGTGTTGGTGGTGTTGGTGGAATTAGTAGTGGTGGTGGTAGTAGTAGTAGTAGTAGTAGTAAGATTCTGTTGTGACGTAGGATAACACACACACACACACACACACACACACACACACTGGAGGCTGTGGGTGTGAAAGGGACACATATCACTCGTCTTTAATGGCCACTCAGTGTAACTCGGGGTGACAGAGTGGAGACCGGATGAGAGAGAGAGAGAGAGAGAGAGAGAGAGAGAGAGAGAGAGAGAGAGAGAGAGAGAGAGAGAGAGAGAGAGAGAGAGAGAGAGAGAGAGAGGTGCAGCCAAGCGACGGGTACGAGTAAAGGCAGATGCAGAAGGGTAAAGGAAGGACAGGGCAGGGCAGGGTAGGGGGCAGGGGGGAGGCAGTGTGAGAGGCAGGGGCAAGGGGCAGGGAGTGGCATCAGGGGAAGGTGAGGCTGAAGGTACAGATGAGGTGATAAATGCCAGGTGGTGCCTTGCCGCGGTACGCATCTCCGCTTACTTGGTCACTGGAGGTACGAGAAAGGCAGGATTAAGTCTCTTTATTGGGTTAAAGTACCTGAATTACCTGTGCCAGTATCTACCTGTAAAGCCCTTTTATAGACCCTGTTTTATGTGCTTCCCTCACTACATATTTCCTGAACGTCCAGAAAGGAAGGATGGAGAATTGAGGTGGATAAATGTCAGTAACTTAATCGGGATTCGAACCCTGATATATG
This sequence comes from Scylla paramamosain, assembly GCF_035594125.1. Lineage (NCBI taxonomy): Eukaryota > Metazoa > Arthropoda > Malacostraca > Decapoda > Portunidae > Scylla > Scylla paramamosain. The sequence goes on along the minus strand of NC_087155.1, from coordinate 23,875,214 downwards.
TAAAACAGAAGTACTATCTATTTCACCACAGCACCAAAGAGGGCGAGGTAAGTCAGAGAGAGAGAGAGAGAGAGAGAGATAGAGAGGGTAGAAGGAGAGGCAGGGTAGTAGGGAGGGAAGGTAGTATGGTGGTGATGGGTGGAGTGGGATAGTGATGGTGGTATAAAAAGGAGAGTGTTTGAAGTGTGGAGCTGGGGAGGGTGTTGAGGTGAAAGCAAGGAGGATGGTTGTGGTTGTGGACGGTGGAGTGGTGGTTGGAAAAGATGGAGAAGAGGAACTGTGAGAGGAGAGTGGAAAGGGCAAGGATGAAGTAATGGATGAAAGTGGATGAAAAAGGTTTGGTGGGAGGAAGGCGAAGGAAGATGTGGCAGTGTGAAGAAATCAATTACACAAGAAAATGATGAAAAAAAACTCAATAACCCGCTAGAAAATTTAACACACAATAGAAACACAAGCGCAACACACACAAATATACACACATACACACTAAAAAAAAAAAAAAAAACGAAAGTGACATTACACGGGAATACCATAAGAAGGCGAAGGCTGTGCATGTGAGTCACGGCAGCCTCTGTTCTCCTTTCAGACAGTGAGTGCAGGCAGACTGTCGTAAGAACACATAAGCTGCAAAAAAGTCCTACACGTGGCAGTCCTTATTTAAAACAAACTTATCTATGTATATCCACCAATTATCCTTATCTATAAATTCATCTAATCTTTCAAAGCTCCCTCTTCACTCAACACTAGCAGCAGTCTAGGAACTGACCATCTGTTATCCCCCTCAAAGGGACGGATGCAATACAGTGGAAACACTATTAGTACACAAAGGCACACACAAAACATAATTCAATACTCGTGTGTCATATCACAATTATGCTTAACTATGAACAGCAAATATAAATGTTTGAATGAGCTACACTTTATCATTAATAATCATATACTCATGTCTCAAGCGCGATTTATCTCAAAACAAGAGAAATAATTCATGAGGCGGAGGCTCAAGTTTATGTGAGTTGAGTATTTTTCTTCCTAGTTTTGGCCGCACGCCTCAAGGCCACAGTGTGCAGAGTGTTAAGTAAATGAAACACAACTAAACCGGTTGCTTCTCATCTCGTATGCATTTTTGTCGCCAATGCCTCGAGTTGCCACGTGCCGTTAACAATTTAGCTCCGAAATAATCATAAAATCATCGCAGGTTTATGTTGAAAATTGAGGATAAAAAAAAAAAAAAAAAAAAAAAAAAAAAAAAAATATATATATATATATATATATATATATATATATATATATATATATATATATATATATATATATATATATATATATATATATATATATATATATATATATATATATATATATATATATATATATATATATATATATATATATATATATATATATATATATATATATATATATATATATATATATACAGTCATGGTTTCTGATACGTTTTGGAGATACCCACACACCCACCCACCCAACAACACACACACACACACACACACACACACACACACACACACACACACACACACACACACACACACACATACACACACACTTCACTCTCCTAAATGTCATAAAAGACTTTTTGAAACTTATTTTACAATTCCGGGAGAAATTTGCATGCCTCTTAGGTTCTACAAGGCAGGTCCCATTAGCCTAGACCAGCCTAAATGCAGTGTGGCGGCGGTAACACAAGCATACAAGCGGACAAGCTCATGCGTTCAAACACTCGCTCAAACACACACACACACACACACACACACACACACACACACACACACACACACACACACTTTTCTGCTTCATGACTGCCAACATGAATGCACCATTTATCATTATATTACTATTATTATTATTATTATTATTATTATTATTATTATTATTATTATTATTATTATTATTATTATTACTATTATTATTATTATTATTATTATTATTATTATTATTATTATTATTATTATCATTATTTTTAGTAGTAGTAGTAGTATTGTATATAGATATTGATTACTATTATAGACACCACACACACACACGCACACACACACACGTACCAGACCTTTCTCTTCCTACGTACTTGATAACACAAGGTAATGTTCCTCGCTTTTATTGATACTGGCGCCGTGTGTTTATCTTTTTCATTTCCTCTTCGATGAGCACGAAGCCACAAAGACACGAAACCGATTATCAATGTCACCACTGATCTGAGTCATTGAGTTCCGTATCATTTGCTCCGTGTAATCGTGCAGAAGCAAAAAGTAATATGGAATAAGAAAAAATAGTATTCAGGATGGGATTTCCATACTTTGACGGTGAATCCCAACCGGTGACTGCTGCAGCATCGGGGGCAGCGCTGGGCAGCCTTGGCTATGTTGGTAATTCCAGTCGCACTTCGAAGGACGAAAAAATAAGAGGCAATTACATTAGAAAATCTGTGAGAACTGCTTTCACTTATCGCTTGGAAAAAAAAAAGAAGGAAAACGACTAATGCATTATCTGCCTTAATTTTCTTTGGGTTGTTTTTACATAGGCTTATGCTTGATTCACTCAGACTGGTACAACTAATACTTCATTAAATATTTTAAAGGCACCATTTTCAGCTCACTTCTCGCAACCAGAGGCGCAACTAAGATAAATAAATAAGAAGGAT
>NC_087155.1:23852555-23867555 GCF_035594125.1 Scylla paramamosain | reverse complement strand
TGATGACGTCCGTGCGAAAAGTGGAAGGGAAAATTTAGTGTTGGAGAATGCTTAGAATGAGCACCAGTATAATGAGGAAGGAAGGAATGGTGGAAAGAATTAAAAAAAAAAAAAAAACATATAACAGGTTTAAGAAGACGAAACTACACACTAAGAGAGGAGGAAAAGAAAGAAAGAAAAAAAAGACGAGTTAAAATAATTCTTTGTGGTGGTTTTGAGAAAAGTACCTCCCGTGATAATCTTATGGAGTCTATGAACATTCCAAACTTATTATGAATGCCTCCAAACTTGCACTACAGCTTCTAAGGTAGCTCCACATTACCATACCACGACCACACCTGCACTACACTTAACTACACCTGCTGCCTCCATCACCCCGCCACCACACTCTTGTACCATTCCCTTAACACACTCAGCCACACCTGCAGTCCTTCATCACATTCCACTATCACATTTCCTCACACCTGTTTCATTAACTAACCACATTTCACACACCTGCTCTTGCTCTTACACCTTAGCATATCTCCATCACATCTTCACACACCTTCCCCTCCCGGACATCACACTGCCGCATCTAGTCCTCCTCCTAGCTTTCCAAAAACCAACACATCAGCAGTAACCCTTCCCCTCCCAGTCTTTCGCCTCCTCAGCAGACTAGTATAGCTTAGCCCAAGCGTTCACATAAATTACGTGGTCTTTTGGGAGAGTTAAAAAAAGGGCGTACCACTGCAGAGAACACTTAGGTCTTAGACTCATGCAAATCAGACATGAGCTACGTGCGAACTCCTAAAGTTTTCCTCACATTTACATCGAAATAAAACCGCGAAAGACAAGAGAGAGAGAGAGAGAGAGAGAGAGAGAGAGAGAGAGAGAGAGAGAGAGAGAGAGAGAGAGAGAGAGAGAGAGAGAGAGAGAGAGAGAGAGAGAGAGAGAGAGAGAGAGGAAAAAAAAAAAACATATATACGAGATAAGGGAAAAGAATTATGAAACTGACAAAAATTAAATACATTTCATTGGTCGAAATAACCAAACAGCAGAAGGACAAGAATAATGCAAAGAAGACAGAGACTAGACACATTTCATAAGTGTAAAAGAGGAAAAAAAAAAAAAAGCATAATTTGCATGTGAAGAATGTGATACAAATTTCAGAGCACATTCCACCTCCGAGGCGCCAGCCATTAGAGCGCGTTCATGAATTCCTCGACTTAACAGAATCCAACGAAGCCGTCAAGCCGTCAGAGCCGTCAGCCCCGCGGCGTTCGGGCGTCAGACGAGGCATTAGCTAAGTATGTCGTTAGCGAGGTTAACGGGAGCTTTTAGCGCGAGGGAACCACCACAACGGGGTGTCGGCCTCTCGCTCTCAACCTCATTACTAGCTGATTTAATGGCAGTGATTATACCCTCTGAGTAGCCCGGCGGTGGTGTATGCAAAGCAGACCCCCGCACTTTGACGTCTTGTTTACGACGTGTGGGGACTGTGTGCGGAGTGTTGGCGGCGGTTACGGAGGTGCAGCGGTGGCGCGGTGAGGTAGGAGGAAAATGTGTGCGTTTCGTGGTGCACCGCGGCCTGGCTCCCTGCATGGCGTGGTATTGGTATCACGAGTGTTTGCGGTGTTGGGGTGGCAAGTGACGCCTTGGTGGTGCCTGCTTAGTGTTGTAATGGTGACGTGGCGTGTGAGTGTGCAAGTGTGTGTGTGTGTGTGTGTGTGTGTGTGTGTGTGTGTGTGTGTGTGTGTGTGTGTGTGTGTGTGTGTGTGTGTGCAAGTGTGTGTGTGTGTGTGTGTGTGTAAGTGTGTGCAAGTGTGTGTGTGTGTGTGTGTGTGTGTGTGTGTGTGTGTGTGTGTGTGTGTGTGTGTGTGTGTGTGTGTGTGTGTGTGTGTGTGCAAGTGTGTGTGTGTGTGTGTGTGTGTGTGTGTGTGCATACCTTTAGTGTGTACAGTGGCGCCATTACTGGCGGGCTCTACTGGGCAGGCGGTGCTGAGTTTGAAATGGTTCCTTGGCTTAATGGACCCAGCCTTTTATTCCTTTACCCAGTTTTCTACCTCGGTTGGTGGTGATAAGAGCGCCACGCCTCCTTTTTTTTTTTTTTTTCTACAGGATCACGGAAGTCGTCACCGCCGCGGCACTGGGTCCTCAATCACCCTTTTCTCGTTAGCACCTGAAACACTCCCCCCAGCCCTTCTCCCGGCTCATTCATCATCCTTTCTCCGCAGCTTCAACTCGACCCCTCCCTTTTCCCTCCTCCTCTCCGTCCTTCGTAAATCATGTACCAGGACCGGCCGGGCCATCGTCCATCATTGGCTCCAGCAGGGAACAGCTCTTTCAACTTTCAGATTCCAAAGCAAAATATTGCACGAACAGTTCTTTCTCGGCATTACTCTCAGCTCACCTTTCCTCTGCTAAATCCACCTTCGCTCCTCATGCTGACTGCCATCCCGTCTGCTGGGAGGGATAAGCATATATCTCACGCTCTCAGATGTTTTTTGGGATGTTTTTATAAACTACTGCGAGGATTTATCTTATTTATTTATTTGCCCATCTAAATCTGGAGACCTCATTGGTAAGTTGGTGTAATCAGCGCGGCAGCTCAGCGAGGCGGCCATTATCACGGATTGCATCTCGAGGGGCTAATCCTGCAGTGCGCGAGATCAGGGAGTGCGATGAGCCACCAAGTGTGTATGTGTGGGTGATCAGCGTGCACTGGGAGGCGGCCGAGCGTGTGGATCACTCGCCTGCCTAATCATCGCTTATCACTGTCATTTCGTACAATCTTTACCAGTCTGCAGCATCCTCCGTCTTCCTCTGGCCCTATCATCTCCAGCAGCAGGTAGAGTGATCATCATCTTATCGAGGCAGATATCAGAACGCGGGTAAAAACTTTATCTCTAGTTAGCTTATCCCGGGGCGTCGGTAGAGCTGTGAGGGAGGAGAGGAAATTTACCTCCTGCGAAGATCTGCTCTGTATAATGTGCGCGAAGCTGAGCCTGGTGCAAGTACAGTCAGTGGAGCAAGAGGATGTGATATTATCTGGCGTCAAACACGTTCTTACGGTCATCAGTACGTAAAATGACACAGGATAATCGTCCGTGCCCGGGGTGCTCGAGGATGTGGGCGTGTCATTCCACCTAAAACTTTTGAGCATAATCACCACACGCCAAACACTGTGGAATGATGAGGCAGTCAGCGCATCCTGGAAGAGAGAGGAATGAAAAAACAACAGAAACATCAGGCAATTCTAAAGCTAGAGACAGGAGAGACGACAGCCTGGCGATGGCTGGAAGTGCTGGGGAGCGATGAACGAGCAGGAGGGAGAGCGGAGGAATGGGGAGAGAAAGAAATGATGATGAAGGAAGAGGAAGAGGAGGAGGAGGAGGAGGAGGAGGAGGAGGAGGAGGAGGAGGAGGAGGAGGAGGAGGAGGAGGAGGAGGAGGAGGAGGAGGAATGGAAAAAGGAAGCAGCAGAAACATAAGAAGAAAAAGGAGAAGGAGAAGGAGAAGGAGCAAGAGGAAGAGGAGGAGGAGGAGGAAGGGGATAAGAAGCATAAGAAGAAGCATAAGAAAGAGAAGAAAAAAAAAAAGAGGAGGAGAAGGAGGAGGAGAGCATTGGCGATTAACACGAGGAACTGAGTATCGTCAACCTAGAATTAGCAGAGTCTAACGGGACGACTCACGATCCTATCTGCCAGAGTTAAGAGGACACGGAGAAGAAGAGCCCTGTGTTCTGTATTACTTCGCCTCTCTCCTCCTCCTCCTCCTTTCCCTGCTCCTCTTGCCCCTCCTACCTTCCCACACCAACTCGTGCTCTCCTTCCCCATCCTCCTCCTCCTCCTCCTCCTCCTCCTCCTCCTCCTCCTCCTCCTCCTCCTCCTCCTTCTCCTGTTCCTCCTCCTTCTCCTCCTTCTCCTGTTCCTCCTCCTCCTCCTCCTCCTCCTCCTCCTCCTCCTCCTCCTCCTATCCACTTATCACAGCAGCCATGAACCGCACAGTGGAGTAAAGAAAATGTTTAATTCGAACATTAACCAGAAATTTAAGCTTGTTTCGCTGAGAGGAAGTGAACTCGTGCACCCAGGTATAAATCTTTCTCTCAGGGCGTTTTCTTTAACTTGTTATATTTCAGATGGTATCTACATCCTGCCGTGCATGAGGAGGACGTTGGCACATCGTCAGGAAGCCCGAGTGGCGTCCCTATCGATGGAAGGGCAAGGAGGGCTGTGTGCGGCTACAGGCATGTTAATAAACACTGCTCCCTTCAATCTTCCCCCTGTCAGGAGATAATCTTGGAAACGCGGTAACTTTTCAGGAGGCTACGTAGTTGAGCCGCGTTACTTTATAAATGTGGGAAGACAGGATCTACTCGATTTATGTTCTGTATTCCTATCAGGTTGTGTCGGGGGAAAGGAAGTCAGGTAGTGATGTGACTGTGGTGAAAGCTGAGGCTAAGAGTGTATTAGTGATTGCACTGAACTCTTCCATGACGATAATTTGTTTTCAGGGCGCTGATGCCACAGGAACTGATCTCAGGTCGCAGCAAAAACGCCATCAAGGGAAAGAGTGAAATAAAAAATGTTTTCCCTCATAATTTTCTAGAAACCGCAATAATGAACAGCTACAAGTAAATGGATACAGCATCTTTTACTGAACATGACGTGAACCAGCAGGCTGTTGTAAGAGTTGGTCATGTATGTATATCAGTTAGTATTCTCATATTGTTTCGTTTATACACATAATGAATCTACTTTAAAATCACCCAGTACTCGTAGTTTCTCTCATCAAGTGTACAGCCATCAGTGGGCGCCTTCAGGAAATGACAAAGCGAAGAAAGGCTGCAGGTCCTCAAGCGCCGAGCAGCGGTGTCTGATTACTCTCAGCGGCCGGACTGAGGCATAACACGACAAAGTTGCGCAGCTGCCTGTTGTTGTTGGCGCTGCACGGGAAGGAGGGAAGGCGGTCGGGCTGCCATATCTGTGTAATCAACTACGCCTCAAGTCAGTGCTCCGTGGCGACACTCCGCGAGGATTGTAGGACATTGATATCTACTTGAATTTTATAGTCCTTAAATTTAGTTCACGAGGAAAGAAGATACTCAGGAGAACGATGATGACGGCATAAAAGGAAGAAGATGGGGAGGAGGAGGAGGAGGATGAGGAGGAGAAAGAGGAGCATCACAACACAACACAGTATCATATCACAACCTAATGCTTTAAACGGTGTTACCTAAATGCATACTTAACTATTGTGCAAACCTTTACCTCTAACATGAAAGTCGTACTGAAAAGTGAAGTTTATAGGTTTTCAGCGCTAACTTCACTCTCCGGCACAGAAAAACCTGGACTGGACACTTATAGATAAGTAATTCTTTCCTACTAAGTGTTCTTTCATCTATTTTGGCGTGGTCTACAACTTAATAGATAGTTTGTGGATTTCTGCATTTCATTTCACAGTTGTCCACATATTCCAACACTGGTTATTTGTGATTGAGTAACCACTGTAAATTCTGACCATTCAGCACAACCTACGTATTGTCTTCTGGCAGCCAGTTTGAGTCTCTAATCCCTGCACGTAAGTTATCTGATACTCCATCTGAATGCACCGCCTGTAGGAGTTTTTTTTTTTTTTGTTGAGGGGCTTTACCGAGGGTTTTCTGGGGATCGAAGCACATATACTACCCAACTTATATTTGTCTGACCCAGTTTTTGTAAACGTCTGAGAGAAATCCAATTAGTTACTCAAAACAGAAGGGCTCATTTTTAAACTTGTGCTGGAGGAGAGGAGAGGAAATGAGAGGAGAGGAGAGGAGAGGCAAGGAGAGAGAGAGAGGAGGAGAGGAGAGGAGAGGAGAGGAGAGGAGAGGAGAGGGAGAGGAGAGGGAGTGGAGGGAAAGGAGGAGTGGAGGAGCAGGATGAAGAAGGAAGAAGGAGAAAAAGCGAGCATCTAACACGCAATGTAATACAAGATAAGTGGATTAAGATTGTGTTAGAGGAGAAATGAATTGTTAATGCAAGGTAATACTAGTAAAGATTGATATAGGCAGTCATAAAGTGGATGGCTGGCCTGGATAAGAGCACAATGTTTTACTGTTTACTCCACTAGATAACAGAGGCCACGCTATAACAGGATGCATTGTAATTACCACCGTGTTGTTTGTTCCTCTCACGGCGGACGGGACCGTGGCACTAAGCACTTATGTTCCCCAGTGTTAATTAGTGGTTGTTTGCAAATGAATTAATCGATATCAAGAACAGTACGTCGTCTCTCTCTCTCTCTCTCTCTCTCTCTCTCTCTCTTTCTCTCTCTCTCTCTCTCTCTCTCTCTCTCTCTCTTTCTCCCCCACCTGACAGTTTTACTAGTTCAATTCAACTCAGGTACAGTAAGTCATTAGTGTTATTTACTTTTTCATGCATGTGTCGATCAAGGGGGAGATTCTACTCCATGTGCATGACTAAGAATAGATGCAACGAGACCACCAACCTTTGCGAGCCAGTTGTGTGGAGCGTCTGTTTTCTTCTATCTTACCTTGTCTTTTCTTTATTTCATTCATTCCTTCTTTTATTAGAAAGTTTTTTTTCTTTCCTCGTTTTAAAATGTTTTTCCTGTCTTAACATTTTTTTTTTACTTATTTTCCCATATTTTTCTTAAGATCTTTCGCTTTTTTTTTTTCTTGTCTCTCCACATATACATTTTCTCTTCCTCTCTCTCTCTCTCTCTCTCTCTCTCTCTCTCTCTCTCTCTCTCTCTCTCTCTCTCTCCTATCTCCTCTCTCTCTCTCTCTCTCTCTCTCTCTCTCTCTCTCTCTCTCTCTCTCTCTCTCTCTCTCCTCTGCAGCCGCGACCACAGCCTCAGTATGCACCAGCGCAGGCCCCTTGTCCATATAAGCACAACCTCACAACGTACTGCATCACACGCACCACCGTCTCGTCCCGCATCTCAACTCGCCGCCGCCCGCCACCCCTGACTCTCTCTCTCCATCCAGTCCTTCCCAGCTCCTCCGTTAACTGTGCTTCATATATCATCTTTAAGAAAAATATAGGAAGAGTACATGCATTTTCCCCCCTCTGTCGCTATTAGAAATGTGACTAATGGCTCGCAATCCTTCTTGATGCAGGCACGCCGAGTGAAGCTGTTGCAGATTATTAGTGAGATTTGAGGAGGGCGATGCATCACCCCGCCAAGGTAGACAATGCAGGTGGTAATTTGTGGCCTAATTAATGGACGACTCTATCAGGTCATTTCAGGTGGACAATAAGGTAATCCGAAAGTAAAAAAGGCAATAATGATAACGCTGTTGACAAACCTCATTAGCCGCGGAATGCAAAAAAGCTGATGCAAAACCCGATATCACACGTCCGTCCTGGCGGGGCTTCCAAGTAAAAGATTCACCGAGGCTTTGAAGTAAAGACTCAAAGATTTATTCATAAGGGCAAAATTCGAGCAGCACTGCATCAAGGCTTCGACTCCATTTTTGGTACCTCAGTTCTTCTCCTCCTCCTCCTTCTCCTCCCTCCTCCTCCTCCTCCTTCTTCTCCTCCTTCTCCTCCTCCTCCTCCCTTCTCCTTCTACCCGTCCTACTACTCATCCTGCCTTTCTTCTGTGTCGAGGCAAGAGACACACCGCAATGAAAGACAAAGAAACAAAATATAAGTGAAGCTCTTTTTAGCTATCGCGACCCGTAAATTTTGAATCATTGATCTTAATGAAACGTTTGCTGGCCACTTTAATACCCAGAAAGAAATGAAAGGTGGACGTAAGGAGGGTGTGGGTGATAAAGAAACTTAACTAAATAATTGTAATAAGAAGTATAGAAAAAAAAAAATGTACACAGAAATCATGACCAAAAGATTTATGGTATTGAATAACTGATAGTCAGTGAACTAAAAAATAAATGAAGAGAGATTTAAAGTAAAGATGAATTTCCCACAAAGGCTAAAGTTGGTGGAGCACAAAAGATACAAACTATATTAAATGTTACTTAAAAAAAAAAAGAAAACAAAAGCTGTGTGGATGAAATTTGAGAAAGAAGTAGAAAGGGCAGGAGGAGGGGGAAGAGAAAGAAAAGGAGGAGGAGGAGGAGGAGGGAGCAGGAAGAAGAAGAAGAAGAAGAAAAAGATCATTATAATTATCATCAACAACAACAACAACACGAGCAACAACAACAACAACAACAACAACAACAAAATCACAAATAAAGCCTAACCATCGTCATCACCACCCATCACCACCACCAGCGCCACCACCACCCCCAGCAACATCACCACCATTAGCACTATTTATCTGATAAAATAATCGCTGCTTGCATCAGTAACACTGGCCTCTCATCACCACTCACCACCACCACATGGTCGCTCATTCACCGCACTCCCCGCCGCCTTTGAGCAACACGCCACCAACATGTTTGCAATCACGATGTGGGTCTGTAAATTTTAAATGACCATAAATGGGCTAATCTGTGCGTCTTCAGTGGGCATAATGAAGGCGTAAAGGAGCATTGGCGTGTGACTGGGAGAGTATTAAGTGCGATATTTACTGCGCCACCGACACCAGACCCAATCTTATGCTTCCCGAGGCTCGTAAACAAGTGCCTTTCCACGGGACCCCTGATGCACTGGAGGCCGCTGCTGGTCCAGGAGCCGCTACAGCTACAGTTCAGCCGTGTGGGGTCAGCTGTTGGTTGTTACGCTACTGCTACTGCAATAAAGATGACAATAATAATTAATAGTACTACTGCTACTGCTGCTGCTATTACTACCACTACAAAAAACAGCAGCTGATCAGGAGTGGTAATTTCGTACTAAGAATGTAATGCTTGTGTGGGCAAAAGTAAGTTTATGGATGGGGATTATAGGTGGAAATAGGTAGATATGTTTCTTACAGGGACTGCCACGTGTAGGCCTGATGGCTTCTTGCAGTTTCCCTCCCTTTCGTATGTTCTTATGTTCTAAAGTTCAACTACTTGATAATCACCGGCGATAAATAACAGAAACGTCAACAAAAATAACATTCGTCATTGGCAGGCGTAAAACCACCACCTCCTCCACCATTACCGAAACAAGAACGATTGCAAACAACAACAAAAAACATCAACAACAGTAATAGCATGCAACAAACTAACCTGACTGCCTAAAAGTTTCCTTGCCTTAACAGACGTCCTCTCATTCAGATTCTTGGACACCCTCAATTAGCATACTTTCCCTTCTGGTCTCTATGTGCACCTCCACTCAATAACGAGCGCAATCCGGTTGAGTGCTGTACGAGTGCATCTCAATATAAAATGATTGCCGCATTTATATATCTCTGAATTCCACTCCAAAGAATACATTCCAGAAGTGCTTGACAGATGCTAATATATTTTTTCTTCTCTTCATCAGACATATGATTGAGTTCTAACGCCTTGGTTCCGTTTATGCCTCGAATACTGAGTGGCGTCACATGCCTTCCCCGCCCTCGTAATGATGTCGCCATTGTCAGCGTGTCTCCGCTCCCTCACACACCCAGCGCAGACCAGCAAAAAATCACATTCCTGCAGAGTGACAACAGAATGCTGAACTTGTAAACAATTTCATATTCAAATAATTTTCATATCAGAATGAAGCTGTAAGTTCTCTTATTATTCATTTGGGATTCCTGTTTGCTCTTTCTCTCCACGATAATGAAACTTGAATATTCTTAGCTTTATTAGCTGATTCTGGGCCATCTTTCCCTTGGCGTGCTAGTGTAACTGTTCCCTCCCTCACTGCTCAAGGTGACATAACCCTTTCATTGCAAGACAGTTCTACTCATAATGACCTAATTTTTTTTCTTATTTTTGTACTATAGTCTCTGGAGTAATTCTGTAGCCTAGAAAGACAAATGAACCCCATTTCTTTTATCTACGTGTCCATGCAAGCAACCTTTTACAATTCTCTGAATGTTAATTAAGGACGAGCACAGCACTAACATGATTAATGAAATTATGAGATGTCGGGTATGATTTTAAGCCCCTTTTTTTTTTTTTTTTGTTTTTACTTTTACTTTTGTTTATTTTGTTCTTATTCAAAAGCGAACTCCTTTGAGCAATGTCTGGATATGGAGGTCATCATTCATGTGTTCGTATGTTGTTTGTAACCACGGTGAGTTAAAAGCAGCACCCTTCATTCACCTCTTTCCTTATTAACGCGAACGTCTATCTGTCTCTCTGCGGAATATAACCACACTGTCGCAGGGCACTGAATAACCCCCCCCCCCTCTCCCCTCTCTCTCTCTCTCTCCTCTCTCTCTCTCTCTCTCTCTCCTCTCTCTCTCTCTCTCTCTCTCCCCTCAAGCCTCCACCACCTGCACCGCATTGTTCCATTACTTTCCCTTTCACCTGCCATGCATCCCGGACACGGCTCCTCGGTTCCTCCCAGCCTGCTAACCTGCGCTCCACCTCACCACGCCATGCACTCTATTTCTCTCCATTACTATCCTTATGTTTCAACTTTTTCTTACGTGCGAGAGGAGCAGTCCGTCCATTCCTCCACGAACTGTTAAGGGAAAGCTGCGATGGTCCGCCCGCGTTCTTCTAATTGTGTTCGTACCAGTGACTCAAGCGTTTTGTGGAGGAGAAAAAATATATAAAGTCATTATCTTAAAGTTTTGAATATCAGCTAGACTTATTCTTCTTTCGTGTATAATATTTTAGGATGACACCCGCGAACATTTGATTTAATCTTATTCAGGTTTAGCTTCAGGGCCTCTGTCTATTAATTTACTTCAAGTGTTAATAAGGCCGCATGAAGTGGTGTTAAGGAAGCAATTTAATATGATAACAAATGGATAACTTACGTACATGTCATTAGAGAAAACCATGGAGGAGAAATGACCGCGTGGACTATTCCCATATATTACTCTTTCTGTTCATGTACTGTACATATGTAACTATTTTTTTTATCTCTCCATCTGTTCTCTCTGCACTCACCTCACTCACTCCAATGAGGAGCAAAAAAAAAAAAAAAAAAAAAACAGAGAAAGGAACGGAACACACAATTGAAGACAGTGATGAAGCGCGGAGTCTCGGGAAGAATGAAAGCTACTTAGTTTGTTTCAGGAATTATAAATGGAAGTGAGACAGCGAGAGAGAGAGAGAGAGAGAGAGAGAGAGAGAGAGAGGGAGAGAGAGAGAGAGAAAGAGAGAGAGAGAGAAAGAGAAAAAAAAAAAGACCAGGTAAAAGGTACTTCGCAAAGGACGTCGTGAAGACCAAGTACATCATCACGTCCTTGTGCAACACGGAATCTCCTCCCCTCCCTTTCCCCTCCCCCAGCAGTGCCAGGCCCTTTCATCGCCCTGCCAGACAGTCATCGGGCAGCCACCAAAGCTGTGAGAACTGGCAGGGAAAAGACACACCAGCGCTGGCCAGATCAGCACCAGGACTCATGGCCGAGGGAGTGATCCATTAAAATGTTGGGATGACAACCAGAAGAATAAGCTTTGTGTAAGTCTTTGGGCGGGTAAAAATAGGTGATAATTGAGGTAAACCTGCAGTACTGAGGGGAGAGTAGCGGGTCCGAGTCTCAGGTGCGAGAGAGAAAGGGCAGGAGGAGCCTATCAGTGCGCGGGTATTGGGGGCGCTGCTGTACGGAAGCTTTGCAGACAGGGAGATAAATATTTCCTGGTGTTGACGGATTAACTAACAGAAATTACTCACGGCATTTGTTATAATACTCCTATGTTATGGTAAAACATGATGTACTGAGTATAGGAGATCGGATGAGAGGTTAGCTGTGTGCAATAAGAAGCAGCTGCAGTGCAACCAGCAGGCCAGTGGTCTGCGGGCCGTCGAGGAGAGGAGGTGTGATAGCTTGCTCCGCCCCGCTGCCAGACACATGCTGCCCTCCCCACCGCCCGCGCTAACATGCAGTATAACATGATTGCACCTTCAGCTGAACTGCATTACATTTTTCAGCATATGTTTAAGGCAAACTTGAAAGTATGTTAACATTTAGATGAAATGAAACCTGTAAGGAATTTTATTGTTTCAGGAATATATAATTATCTCTCTAACAGACGAAACGGTATTGTGCTGGCATCAGCTTATACTTCATTGTACGTAGGTAATTGCCGTCACAATATCTCATTCCTTTAGAGAAATAATATGCAGGAATATGGATGGTTAAGCGAGATTAAGTTAGATAACAATTTTATTTGCAACGATAATGACTTAACATGAAAAAAAAAAAAATAATAATATAAAGTTACTCACCAGAACAATACAGTTTTGTTCGCCAGAGTGAAACGGTTGTAAAATTTGATGTTTACCAAAATTTACTCATTGAAACTTCTGCATTCTATGAAATGACATTTTGCTAATACTTAACGATTGTCACACACTACGTATGTTGCAGCTCTAAAGGTTGCAATCAATCAAGTAGCCACTATGTAAACATGCACATCTGTTGCTGGTTCACGTGGTTCACGTGGTTCATGTGGTTTGCCAGTGCTGAAAGTCATCTAAACTGTCTCAGCACGCGTCTGCATGCTCAATGCCTAAGGCTGTGTCTGACGCTCGTAGGGAAGAAAAAATTTGATGGTTGCAGCGAACCAAATCGTATTTACAGATCTTGTTTTAATTTATTGTAATGAAAGATGCTTTGTGAAGGGGGTGAAGGGAGTGGGGGGACCGAGTGGCAGCGATGACTAAAACTGCGCGACGAAAGTGAAATGGGAAATGTACTCCTTAAATTAATCCTCCCCACACACCAAAGCTTGTCAGATCTCCACACTACACACCGCGGGAAAAAAAAGACGATCACTCTCCCTTTTCTGCGAGTCTCTTTACATGGGATCCTGGACGGCTTCCCTCTCCCTCCACCAGCGGTTCTCTAAACAATGCCGTGGATGATGCTTCTCCGCTCCTCATCATGTTTCCTCCCCACCACCGTGCTTCCCTTCCATCCATCACCAACAGACAACACGTGTGACTTACGTGTCAATGTTATTGTAATAAGGACGATGATGATAATGATGATAGCAATGATAATGACAACAAAAATAATAATACAATATAATAATAATAAATAATAATAATAATAATAATAATAATGATAATGATAATAATGACAATAATAATAATAATAATAATAATAATAATAATAATATTAATAATAGTAATGATAATAATAATAATAATAATAATAATAATAATAATAATAATAATAATAATAATAATAATAATACGATAATGTTGCTTATAAAAAAGAAAGGTGATGAAAAGCAGGACAGGTAATTGACAAGAAATCAGAGACAGTAGCCCAGACCCTGACGGCTTCAGTAATGGTCTGGGCAAGGCCTGAGATCACAGCAAGCACGGCTGACAAGGAGGCCTGCACGGGCTGCTTAACAAGGTGCGGCTCTTAATGGTTCTCAGAGCTTGGACTACACGGCAAAAAAGTTTATTTGTGGCACCAATGACTGTCGCTCTGCTCATTACCTCAAACTAACCAAGGCTTTCCTCTGATTCTCCCCGCCTGCATGCTCGCCGGGTGTCCATATAAGCAGCGAGGAGGACATCACAGGGGACAGGGAATATTAGCAGAGTGACAAATACGAGGCTGCCGCGCCATCAGGGCAAACTCTGAGACGCCACAACAAATGGGTTTATTCCTCAGTTACTTCATGTTTATAGGCAGTCACCATCACCTAACAAATTCACAACAAACTGCAACAAACGAAAATAAACTACCCGTTGCAAATTGTGGGGCTGCTAAGTAATGCCGCACCATCCGTTGGGGAGGACTTAGAGAGATATATTCGATATGAAATTTACCAAAAGAATATTTCTTTAAATGCATGGAGACACTTCATGAATCTTGATGAGTGATGGAGCGTCGCCTCGCAGAGTGGGACGAGCGGTCACCGTCAGTGGGGTGGGGAGCCGCGGGGAGCCACTGTCAGTTACGGGTGAGGGG
Source organism: Scylla paramamosain (assembly GCF_035594125.1). NCBI lineage: Eukaryota > Metazoa > Arthropoda > Malacostraca > Decapoda > Portunidae > Scylla > Scylla paramamosain. The sequence goes on along the minus strand of NC_087155.1, from coordinate 23,853,639 downwards.
GGGTAGGCTACAGGTGACGGGGGAAGGGCTGCATTGGGGGCACTGCTCTCTGAACGTCATTACAAGCTGGACACTGGAGATGAGGTTTCCTTGAGGGACTGCATACCACACCCAAAGCAGCAAGCTGTGCACCGTCACTAAGCCACAACCACTTCGTCAACTGGCTGTCACTGCAGGCAACTTGTTATGAATAAACTGATAAAGCTAAACCTCCATGACGAGGTGTCTTCCCCGTACACTGCAACGCAACACAGGAAACGCCTGCAAGTGATGAATAAAAAAAAAAATGAAACAAAGAAAGTAAAAAACTATAAAATACTTTCCCTATAAAATTCTCAAGATGCATTGCTTCCATAGATCCATCCCGGTGTTGAATGGCTTCGGTTTATCAATGTTTACCTGAGGCTCAAATTTACACTCTGGTAGCACCGTACCCTGCCGATGGGCGTCACTTGTCGTCGGGAGTTTTATCGCAGCATCTCTCTCCCACCTTGGTCGGGGGAGCCAAGAGGTGTGTGTGGTTCGTGTCAGCGGCTGGTGTGGTCAGGTTTGGTAGCAGATAAACATGGGTATTATGGTCATTTAAGATATCATCCATTAAAATTTCCATCACTGCTGCGTGCACGATGGCAAGGGAACATCACAAGGTATCTCCGACTCCCAGCGCTGAGCCAGTCCATCACCGTAATGACAAGACGCAGCCCAGCGCGGCTCGGCTCACCTGGAGGGAACAACCCGCGGCCTGATCAATCTCGCTTAATCGCGTCATCATATCATCGCGCGCGGAGATACCTGGTTGAGCTATTACGAAATTAGAGAGAAGATTAATAGGGGGAGGATTACGGGGAGTTTCTGGGCTGCCTACGACTATGATTAGTTTGGTTATTGAGATGGATGGCAGCCTAATGACGGTCCGTAGCTGGTGCTCCTTAAGGAACGGGGAGCAGCATCTTGGGTGGTGTTGCTGCCACCTGCCAGCCGCCACGCTCACCAAACCTTATGAACGGGGTATAACTTAACGCCAAGCACCAGGCTGATCGAAAAGCAAACAAGCTAAGTGACCCCCGCCAAGCTGCAGACTCCG
>NC_087155.1:23845055-23847555 GCF_035594125.1 Scylla paramamosain | reverse complement strand
ACTACTACTACTACTACTACTACTACTACTACTACTACTACTACTACTTCTACTACTACTACTGCTGCCACTACTACTATTACTGTTCTACTACCAGCAGCAGCACCAGAACAACTATTATTACAACCACCAGGTCAATTTTAGTTATTATACTTTTTTCACTGACTGCGAATAAAAATTGCCGCCCGATCCACAAAAACTTTCTCTCTCTCTCTCTCTCTCTCTCTCTCTCTCTCTCTCTCTCTCTCTCTCTCTCTCTCTCTCTCTCTCTCTCTCTCTCTCTCTCTCTCTCTCTCTCTCTCTCTCTCTCCGTGCAAAAGATAAACACACGGACTGTTTACATGTTAACCTTGAAGTTGTTAGCTGAACCATTATCAAGTCCACAAATACCAAAGATACACATATATAAAAATAGAATTACCTTTCAGTATTATCATTATCGGTGAAGTAGTTCCAATTCTTTTTCCGCGTGTCAGCATCACAGAATCGCACTTTTCAGGTTGAGGATCTTAACATTTAAATGCATTACACATACACTTTTTCTCAGTGTTCCTCCTCCAAGCACACTCGCTCTGAATTTCCTGTTCAGATTTTCCAATTTTTCCCCCAGGAAGTTGATGAATTGCAGGCGGAGGCGATCTTCGTGCAGACTCCTATCTATTAGTTGGAAGAAAAGCATATTACATTTCCTCCTGTCAAGCATCCGCCTCACCAACTAATGAGCGCCTGTGTCAATTCTCCCAAATCCTAGACTGATACTTGTGTTTTCTTATCAATATCCTTCCATCTGCAAGCCAATAAAAATGTCTGCTAATGGGAAATAATGTGTACCTGCTTGTTTTTTTCCCAGGAAACTGTAAGGGAAACTAAAATACATAATTCCGCAACAAAGGGAGAGGTTCAGAAACAAGCGATGCAGGTTTGGCGATAAGAGCAAGAAGAGATGAACAGCCGACAGGGACTGCGGGCCGCGGGGTCACCGCTATCAAGATTGGTTCTTTTTCGTCGTGAAATTCCTCTACTTCGATTTCGTCACAACTCACGAGTCGGTCACGCCCATTCACGGGAAAATACGCAAACTTCTCCGCCTTACAAAGCTGAAAATAGAACACATCGTGGAAAAAAATCATGCTGTTATAGGAAGGTTTATGCCTAAAGTGCACGATGACCTTTGTGATTCTTTATCCAGATATCTGACGATCCCCTTTTTGTTTCAATGCAGTTGGTCGAAAAATGGTACCAGTGTTTCAGTGGCGTCTGTGTTCCATCTTACACAAAAAACGGCGCCCCACGATCGTCCCGTGGTGCAGAGAGTGAAAGTATAGGAACGTCACTGCGCCGTGCCGTCTCCCATCGTCCCCTTGGTCAGCACGCGGAGGGGCAGCGGCCGGCGAGACGAGGTTGTTCCCATCCTTGACTTCCTCTGCGGCTGACGGGCGTGACTCCCTTTGTTTCTATCACTCGCCAGCAGCACGACAATGTATAGTAAATATTCCCCGAGGCGAGGCGAGGCAAGGCCTGCTGATCACGCTGCGCGATGCAATACACCGCAAGGAAGCGAAGCCAAGGTGTCGGTGACGTGTTAGACGTGGCAAACACAACACGTATATCTTCATGACCTGTATTTTGACACATGCTTCGTAGAGATGGAAAACTTCGTTGTGAGGACAGACTTATAGCTCCCCCCAAGAAAAAAAAAATAATAATAAGTAAATAAATAAATAAATAAAATAAATAAATAAATAAATAAATAAATAAATAAAATGAAATAAAAATAAAAATAAATAAAATATCTGAAAACATGTTTCTTAAATTTTCTTACTTTTAAGGTTTGCTGTGGACTTATGTAAAATTCACGTATATCTTCATGACTAAAATAAACAAATCATAAACAAAGCCAAGCAAAGTAATTCTTAGTATTTGTTATATTTTATTTTAAGTCTTCTGCAGGTTCATATTTAACTCAAGCTTAATCATGACCTAAATCTCGATACATAATTCATCGAGGTGAGAATGTGTTTATTTTTCAAATGTATTGCCCTGGGAAGTCTTTCTAGGCATGCTTTGTTGTAATTTTTTGCTGCAAGCTTGTCTAGGACATCCTGTTCAACTGTCACCAATCTGCACCAGCTGTCACCGGCCGATAACTTTCCCTCCGTCAACAACCAAGATTCTTGACTTCATGTCCCCGCAACTTAAAATCCGTCCGTTCTTCTTCCACTTTAACACAATCTTGTTCTTTTCCACGGAAAAAAAAAAAAAAAAAAACAGCCAGAAACATCGCAGCTAAAAATCCTGAGTCGTGGTGAGGAGAAAACAGATATGCAAGATATGACACAAATACTTCCACTCATCAACACGAATCAGCACTTTGCAGAAAAAAAAAATGTGCAGGTGATGCAGGAGAATCCCACGGGAAGGAAGATAAAAAACGAGAACCGGCGTCACTCAGGAACTCTACTGCTCCAATAGATAAGTTCCCTACACTACTTTCAACATC
>NC_087155.1:23822555-23840055 GCF_035594125.1 Scylla paramamosain | reverse complement strand
TTTAAAAAGTCCCCTGCAAGTGACATGTCTGGGCTGGAGGCTGTGATGGCAAGCGGTGGCGGGAGCGAGGGTGGTAATCCAGGTGGTGGTAGTGGTGGTGGTGGAAATATAACCTGACAGAGCACGATTCAGGGACGATATTTTGAAATGTTTAGGGTTCCCACAGGGACTATTTTCAAAGGCCAAGGAGATGATATGTCGTTTTCTCATGGGTGTTTTTACCATTAATGATGCAGGATCCTTGTTGAACTATTACTACAATCATGACCCCATCCATGAAAACCTAAGCAGTTTCAAGCAGAGACAGTGAAAAGTAGTCAATATCAGCGGCCGAAACGTTTGAGAATGCGGTTCCAGTTCCCCTGAGAGGCCTGAGCATCTCGCCCCAGCCCCACTCCCCGTCCCGGCTGATGCTCCCGGTACTTGAGGAGTCAGGAGAGAAATATGTGACGCGCACGATCGGTAAGATGAGAGAGAAGTGAAGAACGAAGGCAAACAAGAAGGCAGGAAATCAGAGGAAAGTGGAGGAGGGACAGGAATCCTTCAGATCTGGTTTGTGTAAAGAGAAATAATCGTTTTTTGTACCCAGTAACTCGACTCAGGCGTGTGGCATTTACGAATAAACAACCAATAAGAGAGCAATGTGTTTACGAAAGAGGTATTCTAGTTAGGGCAATGAGAAGGCTGGTGAGGATGGCGAGGCAGCAAATTCAGACGGGAGCCTTAGCCTACTGTGTGGTGGAGAGCAGACGTCGTGCTAGCTGAGTCTCTACATAGTTAATTTTTTATATGTATATTGTTTACTTTATCTCTTCCGTATTTGGAGCTCTGTGTCTTCTAAAATATAATATATGAACCATTTGTGGACTTGTAAATTTTCTGACTCGCTTCCAATGTAAAAAAATGCAAGGTCGCTTCCAAAATAGTGGTCACAGATAAATACATTATGTTTGAATACACAAATGATTTAACAAACAGCAGGTCTAGTACTCAGCTTAGATTTACATTCTCTCTCTCTCTCTCTCTCTCTCTCTCTCTCTCTCTCTCTCTCTCTCTCTCTCTCTCTCTCTCTCTCTCTCATTGAGGAAACAGAGATTAAGGTCGGACAGCGTTGAACATACCATGTTTATTCAGGATTTTTATTGTATTTCATTAAGCCTTTTCTCCTCCTCCTCTTCCTTCCCTCCACCATCTCTCTCTCTCTCTCTCTCTCTCTCTCTCTCTCTCTCTCTCTCTCTCTCTCTCTCTCTCTCTCTCTCTCTCTCTCTCTCTCTCTCTCTCTCTCTCTCTCTCTCTCTCTCTCTGCCAGCATGTGGTTGTTTTAAGCTCATGTTCTTGCCACTATATAAAAAGTTAAATTAAACAAAGTAAACAATTCCCAATAAAAACTACTACTTGCAGGTACGACGCATGAATGATAATGTATAATCACATAAACGCTATGCAAGCAATTAAACGTTAATTAAAAATAATAATAAAAAATTGCACTCATCAAAAGTTTAACATCTAATAATTTTACTCATTTATTTCACGCGGAAAAAAAAAGTGTCGCTATGCCCATGTTCCTTAATTAGCATTTTTCCTTTTTTTTTTCTTTTACTGAGCATCGGAGGAATAGTAATCAAGTCCTTTATAAAATTACACACAACATTCATTCATTCATTCACCTCTCTCTCTCTCTCTCTCTCTCTCTCTCTCTCTCTCTCTCTCTCTCTCTCTCTCTCTCTCTCTCTCTCTCTCTGCTACTTTCTCTCTTTTTAATGAAATTGTTCATTCCTTTCTTTCTTTGCTAGTTTCTTCCCCTGTCTCACTTACCACTACCAGTAAGATCTAAAAAATCTACTTTCACATTCTCTCTCTCTCTCTCTCTCTCTCTCTCTCTCTCTCTCTCTCTCTCTCTCTCTCTCTCTCTCTCTCTCTCTCTCTCTCTCTCTTTCACCAATATCTATACCTCCTGCACGTGTACAAATATTTAGGCAGTGTCAGGTCGCGGCTCTGGCCCAGCTAACCCCAAACAGAGATGCTTTCTTGGGCCCTAATAAAAGCTGGATCGTATTAGCCGGAAAATAGCCCAATTATCTTTGCTACATAAATTTTCATACATGCGTTCTAAATACTTCAACGGTTCGGACACTTCAGTAATTACGTGGAATTTGTAGGTGAGAGGGAAAAACTTCTCTTTCATCCTACCGAGAGAGAGAGAGAGAGAGAGAGAGAGAGAGAGAGAGAGAGAGAGAGAGAGAGAGAGAGAGAGAGAGAGAGAGAGCCGGGTACGAACGCCAGGCTGGTGGTGTGTGATTTACCTGTGTTTTTGGTACACCCGAGAAAATAATTCGGAAAAATATCTCATACATTAAATCAGACTTATAATCTCTCTCTCTCTCTCTCTCTCTCTCTCTCTCTCTCTCTCTCTCTCTCTCTCTCTCTCTCTCTCTCTCTTTCACTAATTCCGGTGTAATATCTAACATTTTCCTTGGTACAATGATCTAAAGTACTCATATATTTGATCTCTCTCTCTCTCTCTCTCTCTCTCTCTCTCTCTCTCTCTCTCTCTCTCTCTCTCTCTCTCTCTCTCTCTCTCTCTCTCTCTCTCTCCGTACTGTCTCAGCTGCAGTGAATTTCGTAAGTTCTGGCAAAGCCTCGTACACGCGGATTGTGTTGGAGGATAATTACTTTTACCAGCGTTGAAATTTCCCCGGAGGAATTATTGAACAAGCGCCCGCAGTGACCTCCCCGCTACGCTCACAATGGACCTCGTAACTGCGAACTCTAATTTCCGAGTCACCATTTTCCTGAAAACCATTATGTCTGGTTGTCTAGTTCCTCCTCCTCCTTCTCCTCCTCCTCCTCCTTCCTACCTTGCTCTCTCACTTTTTTCTCCTATTAATTTTCTCCCTCCCCTTTCTGCCCTTCTTTCTTTCCTCCATCAGTCTCATGTTCATCATCATCATTGTCATGACCATCATCATCTTCTTAATCTTGTTCTTGTTTTTATTTCTCTCCTCCTCCTCCTCCTCCTCCTCCTCCTCCTGCTCCTCCTTCTCTTCCTCCTCCTGTCAGGTGAGTTAACCTACAAGAATTCGTGACCGCTTGCACAGAGAGAGAGAGAGAGAGAGAGAGAGAGAGAGAGAGAGAGAGAGAGAGAGAGAGAGAGAGAGAGAGAGAGAGAGAGAGAGAGAGAGAGAGAGAGAGTAATGCTGATAATAATAAATATCTCCTGATTTAACCAACAAATTAGCAAGACCTCCTGCTTGCCGGGATGTGCATAGCAGCTGTCGCCCGCGCCAGGCCATGAAGACAAAATGTTGCGTCGGAATCTTGTGTGTGTGTGTGTGTGTGTGTGTGTGTGTGTGTGTGTGTGTGTGTGTGTGTGTGTGTGTGTGTGTGTGTGTGTGTGTGTGTGTGTGTGTGTGTGTGTGTGTGTGTGTGTGTGTAGATGTCTACTGGACGCCTTGTTGAGTGCTCGTATTTTCTGACTATTATTTTTACCCTTTTCATTTACTTGGAGTCGTGCGCGGGGCTTGAATACTAAGCATTTTTTGTCCTCCGTGAAGACAACTTAAGAATGTTGAACTTTGGCTGTTTTGCACACAGCACCCGAAGGAAGACGGCAGCTCTGGGCTCTCCATGTCCCTCGTCATTCTTGGGCTTTGGAAAACGGGTTCAGCCACTTCTTTATGACCCGAAAACCTCCTCATTATCTCCCGAAACAAAAGAAGCGTCATGACGGGGAGTTAGAAGGTCATCGCCGTAATGGAAATCTTAAAACTAACAATCCCTTATTATGTTTCTCTCTCTCTCTCTCTCTCTCTCTCTCTCTCTCTCTCTCTCTCTCTCTCTCTCTCTCTCTCTCTCTCTCTCTCATTTCGTGAAGAAGTTTTTACTTAATATTTCTTTTGAATGGAGTATCAACCATCGTCACTGGAGGGATTCGTTGGTTTGTTCTTGGTATAAGCATTTCAAAAGTCTGGTATGACAGAATACAAACCTTTAATCTTTGAATTGCCTCCTCTGCATTATATTCCTGACTTTGTAGCTTCTGTTGATGTTTCCTTTTTGGTGTATATAATGTTGATGGTCACCGACTTTCTAAATTTGTCAACAGTGGTATTGTAGTTTTGCCTAACCAAGAGTTTAGTTTTACATTTAATTAATATGTATATCTCTGTGTATTGTGTTTCTATTGCAGTGACTATACGTTTAACGGCATCATATGACAATCACCTACTCAAATTCAGTACATATATGAATGCGATAACAATCCGAATATTTATGTAATACATTTTATTTTCTCATGAAGCAAGAAAAAGCCTCATGGCTGACATTTCCTCAAAAATTGCATAGCCCTTAAATATGAAGTAAGAACGGGTACTCTTCCACGCAATTATCCTGTGTTTAAAAACACTCATCGGATGCTGTATTCAAGGAAATCAACCCCTTTGGAAAACCACACGTGGTTTTCCAGAGGATGTCTCTCGGCTGTATGTACTTCTAGGAAGGATTCACCAGCACAAGTACAGTCAAGTCTTATTATCATTATTATTAAAAGTTTTCATTAATTAATTTTCATTCATTCATTTTTCATTTTCGTCAACAATTTTTTACCATCATTTTCATGGTTATTGACGACCTCTTGAATGTGTTAATTGTATGCCTGTCTCCCTCCCCGCTCTGCGCCACAATTACATACTTTGCTCAGCCTCATCAAATAGTGTCCATCTGACCACTGGACTAATCCATGTAATAACCACTGCCTCCATTCCTTCACTCATTGATAAGCTCTAGAACAATAAGTTTTGTTGATTTTCTATCTTGCTAATTAGATTTCTAAGAGACACTTCGGAAACTAAATTGACTTCCCTGTGTTGGAATTTTTGTTGTTTTGTATTAAGAAAGCCGCCACTGTTTTTTTCCCAGTATATATTTTGCGACCGTTGACAAGTATACCTTTGCCGTAAAAACAGAGTAAAGATTTTATTAATAATTTTCATTTTTAAATTTGAAAAAAAAAAAAGTTATTGCCTCTGAAGTAGATGAGAGTGCATGGCAAACATTGCTGGACCTCACTTAATCTAGGCCCGCCTCCCCGCCACGTCCCACTTGACGCCTGGACTCAAAGTGTCGCGAAAAAACAGAAACTGGATGAACTATGTAGATTGGAAACTCTTCTCGTTAAATTCATATTAGTCGATTTTGTTGACAGCCTAAATCAGTAACCAGTCGTCACACCGCCTCGGGCCTCATGTCGCCGCGTCGGCCGTCTCTTCCCTCGCTCCATTAGTTCTCCTTAAAAGCAGTACAAATTATAGGCCACATAGGAGATTTGTGAGTCTCAGGTTGCATTTTTTCTCGCCACTGTCACATTGCCACATTACCGTTTAATAGTCGGCGCCACTAACGTCGAATTATCAGTGATATTCATCGCGTAAGTCTGCTATGGCGTGCAATGACGGCACCGCTGACCTGCAAGACCCGCACTTCTAAGAATAGATATACTAGTTAACTACGTGCAAACTTTTTACCAATTTATCCTTCAATAGCTATACTTAATTCATAAATAATTATTACCGACGTGTGTGCTGCAAAACACTTCCTGGAACCTGTAACACCATGTCTGGTTTGATGACGTGCAGCAAATTACAGCTAGTTTCTTCAGCATATTTGGATGCAAACACATACCAGGCAGCTTCCAAACAATGTAGTGCTCGGGACCGCAAATACTAACATGAGTTCATTGATTATATACCTCCGCAGATGAGAATATCAAACATCTCAAAAAATGCCAAAATTATATTAAGAAAACAAGACCGATCAACGTCAGGATTGTTCACTAATAAAAATACACATTGTTACCCAGCAGAGGTCATACATGTAACTTGCTTCTCCTTTACTACACTGTACCAGAACTTCTACTCTTTAGATACAAAAGTATTAACAAAATCAACATACACCACTTCCCCGCAGAATAACGCAAGCAAGACAAAAAGGAAACTGTATTACCTGACTCCACACTTGAAGATTTAAATTTTGTAATCTCAAGTGCGAATTTCGAATCTCCATAAGATAGTGATCTAAGATTTTTATTCCAGTTATCTTTGTGAGTACAGTGTTACACGAGGACATTCCAGTCACTAACTCACTGACAACTACACCGATTACAGCGTTTATCTGCCACTTCATTAACTATTATCTGAATGAAACTTTATGACCATTTATTTGTACATCTGCTTTCAGTAAACGTGCATATTCATTACTCTCATTTCTCATAGTAGAGAGTCACTTGGAACACTTCTTTCGTGTTTTATGATAACCTGAAGATGAGCAAATAATACGAGTGGTAATGCAGAGAGGCGAATGTCACTTGTACTGACTTTTCCTCGTTTTTTATACTACAGTTACTTTCTCTTTTAACAGCTCCTGCTACTACTACTACTACTACTACTACTACTACTACTACTACTACTACTACTACTACTACTGCTGCTGCTGCTGCTGCTGCTGCTGCTGCTAAAACTGCTGCTGCTGCTGCTTACTACTATATATACAAAAGAACAACAAAAATGACAGTAATAATGATGATGAAAATAATAATAATAATAATAATAATAATAATAATAATAATAATAATAATAATAATAATAATAATAATAATAATAATAATCCTCACTACGAATTACATAAAAAAAAAATTAGACTCGACAGGTGCTCTCTTACAAGTTCAAATAAATGACGCAGAAATGAACTGAGGGATATAACCGCCTACCCAACCTACACACACACACACACACACACACACACACTTAGACACCAAGGCCCATCATCATAAACACAGACGTTTACACGGCAGGAGAGGTAACCAGGGCCTTTCATAATTGTAGCAAAAAACGAACCAGCAATAAATTGATAGAAAACACGCGGATCTCTAAAGAAAGAGAGGCAAGATGAGGAGGAGGACGAGGAAGACGAGCATGGAGACGTGGAAGTGAACGAAGACATGAGGAGGAACAAACAGAGATAACCGATCACAGGAACACAACAATAACATAATAGAGAGACAGGTAAAGTTAAAGGCTTGAAGAGTTGGAGGAGGAAGAAGAGGAGGAAGAGAAGGAGGAAGAGGAAGAAAACGAAAAGAAAGACGACGAGGAATAGCAGGACCATAACAAAGAGGAGGAGCAGGAGGAGGAGGAGGAGGAGGAGGAGGAGGAGGAGGAGGAGGAGGAAGAGGAGGAAAGGAAGGTGAAGAATAATGACCGCCTGCCAGAGACGTGTCTTCCTACTTCTACCTGTAATTTCTCCATTATACAAATTATCGGAGTGGCCCCTAAAAGGAGAATGATTGAGGAGCCTGATCACCGTAGCCCAGCATTTATCATTATCCCAATACTTGTTGCCCTTGCATTATGGGCGTAAATTTTCATTCGAGACTTTCTTCTTCATTTATCACGGGTATATTTTTAAGCTTCCTTTGTGATTCATCAACGTGTGTGTGTGTGTGTGGCGCTTGAAACCTGTTCCATACACACACACACACACACACACACACACACTTCAGGATGTAATCTCTCACCATCAGCTCAGGTTACCAAAACAAGATCACTATTCTTTGTCCTCTACAGGAGGGCAAAGTATTCTGTTCCTGGCGCCTGACTGACTCACAAAATTGGGGACTATAGACTGATCACACTCATCTGTTCGTCTCAAAGCAACCCTCTCCAGTACGTCATGTTGCCTAGCGGAAAATATGCAGCCATCGACCCTACGTGGTAATTTTGTAATTAGGATGAACATGGTATCAGTACTTTAAACTTGCAGTATGTAAGAATTAAGCGCTTTAAAAGTCCGATCAAAGCTATAACTTTAGAAGTTTTGAACTATTGAGATTAGCGGCAAGTATACAAATTTACTTAACATATTGCGCAAACAAGCAATATTCATGTTTGTCACTAGAAAACTTGTTATTATTTATACCTGCAGACCTCCTAAGATGAATATGAATTGATGTCAAAAGTTATTACTAATATCGGGCATCAGCAACCCAGCCGCGCTGGGAATGTTGGTGGAGAGCAAGGCCCTGGCTACTCAGCAAAACATACTGCCATTAATACAAATTTGTCTTCAATTACCTTATAAATTGTTGGTAACATCTCATAATATGTTACACATCTCAGAAAGCGGAAGTCTTAAACTCAAGCCAAAAAATGTACGAAGGCATCGCCATGGTTGTGCATAGCAATTACTCATAAATTTTCGGAAACGTGCAGTCTTTTATCAAAGAAGAACATTCAAAAGCAAAAACTAGAATTTTAGAAAAATATCAGTAATATACGAATATAAAGATATTTTGTTAAGTTTTTGCAAAAACCTCTGATATTCATAAATTATACATTTTTCATTTATGGTTTTATTATAATTCCCATCATGCAGAGACCAAATATCCAGACTGCTTAAAATATCTAAAGATAATTCTCCTTAAAAGCGGTCACTTGGCTGAAGGAAGCTCCGCAGCACGGGGTCTGTGGCTAATGAACTCCACACCGGAGTATAATACATAGTTTGGCGGGCGTCTCGCCAGTAGTGCGTGAGGCCCTGCAGTACACCGCCGCGCCAGTGTAGTAAGGACCACGCCTCCTGCTGATTTTTGTATTGCATATTCTGTTTCAATTGGCGCCGCGGCTATTCTTCGCACTACACCCGCAGCAAAAGGCGTGGGTGGCTTAGTCTGCCCAGCCTACCTTTAATCTCACAAGTTAACAATCACCACGTATTTTTCACCTGGCTATTATGCCTCGTGCGAGCGTCAGCCTGACACCGTTAGTACGTTAAACTATACCCCCAACCGCAGTGATAACACAAATAATTACCACAACTGTACCTGTCTAGCGTACTGTATCGAGCCAAACACTTGCAAATCATGTCATGTTCACCACGCCGTATCTGAACATCTAACTGATGAGCGATATCGTGCACCAGTTTAGAATTACGAAGATGACGAAGAATCCTCACTATGTATTTAATATGAAGAACACAACAGTGGCCCTTCATCAACAGCGGGCGGCAGCACTCATCAGCCATCACTGGGAAATGGTGGAACTTGAATCCCTGCTCGCACTTACCGGCGGTCGTGCAGCGGTTCTCTGCGGGCGTGGGGGACAGGGCGGTCTGGATGGGTGAACCTGAGGCAAAAAAAGAAGAAGAAAAAAAGAAACACAATCCCTGAATATAGGTTCATATAATTATGCCTTGGCCACTTAAAATAAAAAGGTGTCCAGCAATTTCCTCTCTCTCTCTCTCTCTCTCTCTCTCTCTGAAAATTATTCTGCATGGTTATTCACGTTCTCTCTATAACTCTACGAATATAAGAACACTCTTGGTAGTTAACCAATACTTCTTTTTAAGAAGTCTTACCAAAGAAAAAACTGGAGAGAGAGAGAGAGAGAGAGAGAGAGAGAGAGAGAGAGAGAGAGAGAGAGAGAGAGAGAGAGAGAGAGAGAGAGAGAGAGAGAGACTGACTCATCCAACACGAGTGAGTGAATTACTGAGTTAAGATTAACGGGTCGTTCATCACTACTGCTAACTCGGGCCCGGCGCGCCATTACGGCCGATCCACTAGCAGGGAGGAGCAGGAGCAGCAGCAGCAGGAGGAGGAGGAGAGGAAGTGAAGGATTTCCTGCTTTACTGCTTCAATGTTTCACACTCGGTGCTTCGGGACGTGCGTGCGTGGCCACGTTCACTCAAAGAAAGTCTCGAACATCGCCATAAAGCCTCGGTGTGTGCGCCATAATGGTACCTTAAGCCCGCGCTCATTATCGCTATAAACTGCATGCACGACGCGAACCTCTTGAGATTTATACGAGTCCGAAATTTACGTCCGTGTATCTCCTTTTATTTTTTTGCAGGTGAGAGGATTAAGGTGTAGTGTAGCACCTGGAGGTAAGGTCTCTCTCTCTCTCTCTCTGTCATGCACATACCTCAGCCTCGCCCAGCAACTCTGTTCAATCTATACCACTATATCAACATAGACGTCTTATCTTAATTATAACTATTTTCATGTCGAAATGCGTAGTTTATTTGAAGGAAAGTAATTCTTGTCGTGAAATGTTCTGTTTGAGCGGATGTGTGTGTGTCTGTGTGTGTGTGTGTGTGTAAGGTGGGGAGTTGAAAGTGATAAATTGATGTTTTATTTATTCATTTTTTTTTTTATTGAACTCAACAAATTATTTTTTTCCTTTTTTTGATGAACTACAAGTGCATAAGAAGCGTTGTTAGTTTGAAAGTAAGACTGGAAAGAAAAAAAAAACTCTTGGGTAAAGTGTGTGTGTGTGGGACTTGAGTGAGTGAAGGGAGAGGAAATTGTGGTGGAAGAAATATCGCGACCGAACGCGATGAAACGGGCCACGTACAAACGCCCGGAGAGCGTCATTGTGCATGAATCACTGTTTGCGAGGCGCTCTCTACGTATGTACGAAACGTCTTGGGTACGAGGTGCATTTTACGAGGCTGGTGTGCGAAACGAGCTCGGATCCTCATTTGTCAGCCGACGTCAGGTAGCGACAGGCGCCCCCTCCTCCTAGTAGGCCCCGAGACTGATGAACTTACCTCCTCCCCCTCGACCTCCTCTCCTTCAACCAGTCCTTCCTCCACTCACCGTCCTCCCCGTCCCCACCAACTACACGGTCGGCTAATTGCGTTACTGATCTACCTGAGCTTAGCGGCACGTCCTCCCCCACTCTCCACACGACCTCCCACTTATGTACACCACGTCCTCCTCCCTCCCACATTCCCCTCCACATATTCTGCTTCTTCCTCCACCCACCGCCAAATGCCCCCACTCCCGCGCCTTCCAACGGTAAACAAGACAGCAGGCAGACAGCGACACACACGTCCCAGGGCAGGAAGGAGAGCATAAAAAATAAAGAGTTAGAGTACGAAGAGAAAGAAAAACTGATGCGCGGGCTGTTGGTAAAGGGTTGAGTAAAACTTTGCTGATAAACAGGAGGGCAGGACGAGTGAAAGATTATTAAAGCTTTGCGTCCCCTCTGCTTGGAGGAGGAGCTCCTGTGGCGAGGAGGAAGACAAGAAGAAGAAGGAGGAGGAGGTGGAGAAAAAGAAAAAGAATAAGAATAAGAATAAGAATAATAAGATCATGATCATGATGAACATGGATAAAATAAAAATAAAAAGAACGGAAGAATCTGGATGTGTAGGGAGGATGAGAAAAAGGAAAGGCGGGAGGAAGGTAGACAGGTGGGCTGGAGACAGGGCGGGAGGAGCGGCAGGGCGGAGGCGGCTGGCTGGCCCACCTGGGAGCTGCTCGTCGCCCTTACATGGTCAAGCAACACGTAAGGGAAGACGCTGACTGTTTTTGGCGGTGCAGCCTCGAGAGGAATGCCGTCGGGCCGGTGTGTGATCGTCCCGTTTCTTACCATCTCCCCCGAACCACAGAGGGCGCGCCGTGCACACGCACACACACACAAACACACACACACACACACACACCCGCTTCACTTAACTCAGCCTTAACCCAAGGCTCCGGTACACTTTACATGCTGCAGCCAGGACACATTTTACGCGGTTCACGCCAGATGTGTTAAATTGTCTCTTGATACCATTGACGACGCCTGCACTTGATGGCTGATCACTTATCTTTACGAAGCCATAAACAGAAAGGCGGAGATAAGGGCGTGAAGGCCTCTATCTCCCTCGGTTATCTGAAAGACGCAGCCAACCTGCATCTCAACTATTCTCCACTTCAAGGTCACTTCGGCATGCTAGTCAAGGGCTCGAAAGTTGGCGCGAACAGGAAGGATTGTGAGCTTCAATGGCGAGGCGAGGCGAGGCGAGGTGCAGCAGCAGCCTCGCCGCCTCGCCAGCTGCCTCTTGGAGGTGCTTGGCTCTCCACGTGAGCTTGATCTATTGAGGCGTAAATACTTACAGTTGATTATTACTTTGTTGTTTGTTCAGGAGACACGAGACTATCAACTGATTTTTTTTTTCTTGTCGATCATTAATTCTTTTCTATTTGTTGATACAAGTAGGAGGAAAAGTGTTAATGCTAAGAAGGTTGTATGATTTCTAAAGACACGAGTATATCAGATGGAATATGACCGACACCTCTCTCTCTCTCTCTCTCTCTCTCTCTCTGGTCCACCACAGTGAGGCGATGGGCGAGTGGTCAGCACTGATGCGGTGATCTCGGCGACCCGAGTTCAAGACCTGCCGGATGCTGGAAATTTTCCACGGCGTCGCCAAGTGGCCGGAGAACACCCATATGCTTCATATCAACGCTGCCTTCGACAGCGATTGCATCGGGAAACCGACAGCGACAGCGAGTGCATCGGGAAACCGACAGCGACAGCGATTGCATCGGGAAACCGACAGCGACAGCGAGTGCATCGGGAAACCGACAGCGACAGCGATTGCATCGGGAAACCGACAGCGACAGCGAGTGCATCGGGAAACCCAGGGCGGCGAGAGCCTCTGCAGAGATGTCACCTTAAAAGCCTGCTTGCACCACCATGGGGTCTGCTGGGGCGATCATCTAGTTTTCTATAAAGTTGATAGGGGGAGCCATCTAATCTCCCAAATAGAAGTTCCATCAGAATTGCCTTCCAGCACTATGGACCAAGAACATAAAAATAGAATCCACATTGGCAGACCTAGAGGACAGCACACAGCACTGCCTCTCACCGACAGACGGAAGGCGGGGAGGTGTTACTGAAAATCCAATTACATATCGAAAAAGATCTTTACTTTTATATTACGGATTTTAATTAAAAACTCACATGAAGGGTAGCCATCATGTATGGTGGACGGAGAAATTTTAAAATATTTCTCATATAACATACCGTGCCATAAAGCCTCTCCACTTTTCCTCAGTTCATACCCACTGTCGTGGATGTGGAAGCCGACCACTGATTGAAAGACACTAACGTTTTTTTTTTTTTTTTTTTCCTAAGCAGCAGCCGTGTAAAGCTCGTTGTAGAAATCGCCTTTTCATGAATTATCTGGCACGCACCGTGTGGCGGGAGACATCTCCATCAATGCACAGCCATTGATGGAGATTGAAGGTTAAAAAAAATGTGCAGTTTTGAAAACACAGTATTTCCTACGAGTGTAAGCACTTTATTAAACATTTACAATGATAGAAAAATGCTGAAACTTAATTCCATGAAAAGACATTTCTCCTGAGCAACATGCATAATGTGCATTGCAATTGGAAGCTTTTGAACACAATATCCGTTTAATGATGATGAGGAATCAGCTAAATATCTCTGCGTGCCTCCTTGACATTGAGCTGGTGAGTGTGCTAGCGGCGCTGTAATGTGTGACTGGCGGCACCAGCCCCAGGCACGAAGGCTGGAGGGGGGGACAGTTAGCCTTTTCCCAGGGGGCATTTGGGGGTTGACCGACAACCCGAGGGAGGAAAAGGCGGCAGCTAATTCCTGGACTGCATCGCCGAATGGAAACGACGATGAAAATGTTGAATGCGAGAGCACATTGGCAAACTCTTCTTAAAAAAAGGCTACAGTTAATCAGTACACTCCATCACCAGCGTCTGAGACCGACCTGGCATAGCTGCAGCCCTCGCCTGTACACCTGCATCTTGATAACTCACACAGGATTTCAAATCTACCCAGAAACATTTTTAAATTCTCAATGAAACTTATCCAGAGACCTCATGTCTTCCAGCACGACTCATTTCGGCGATAATATTCGGCGAAAAAAAAGACACTTTGACATGTTTAAAGAAGGCTCTTACCGCAGCAAGACTGAGCGACAAGCGTCACGGGGAAATAAAACAACAACAAAAATTATCACCTCTCATAAACATGCCAAGAAAATATGCTATGAAAATCTGACCGAAGAAAATAACAGTTCCTTTAATAATTCTCAATGTGGACGTCATAGCCGTACATGGGCAAATGAAAAAAAAAATAAAAAATAGCTTGCCTGGCGGTCACGAGTCGGTGAATGCCACTCTGCCTCAGTTCTTACAAAGACAGACTACTCGGCTGAAGGCCACGAACAAAATTATGGTACAGAGTCACAGGAGATTATGCACCGCCTACACTGAACCACCTCACGAGCACCACAGATCACGCTTATCAGTGACCTTTAGGACGTCTGGCCAGCAATGGTGACCGAGGCGCCACGCACACTGCACAGGACGAGTCGCCACCTGAGAATTAAGGAAGGAGATGGACCAAATTTGTGGCCGCTCTTAAAACACACCTGTCTCGAGCCATTCCAGAGACTTTACCGCGAACAGTCTACTCATGAGAGGGAGTCTCGGGAACATTGTATTTATATGAGGAAGTCTTGGCGCAGCGCAGTCCCTTCCCCAACGGTCTTCCAGCACGCCAGCCTTGTTTTCATGTTCGTCATTACTGAGAGATAAATACTAGTGAGTAGTAATTAGGGGTGATTTTTTCAGTCATTAAATGCTGGGAATTAATATCCAAAATTAAGTTCTTAGATATTACTAGTACTCATATACTCGAGTAGTCTCTCTCTCTTTCTCTCTCTCTCTCTCTCTCTCTCTCTCTCTCTCTCTCTCTCTCTCACACACACACACACACACACACACACACACACACACACACACAGTTCAAAGTGCTGCATTCCTGTGGTGAAGAAATAACTACATCCTGGATCATGTTGGGGGTGGGAGGAGCAAGAGGCTGTCGATCAGGTGGACGTGCTCTTCTCCACCTCCAACCGAAAGGACACCCTCCAGGAATAGAGAAATATCTAAATATCAAGCTTAGAAAAATATATGAATGAATAACTAAATCAGTAATTATTTTTCTTTTTTTACATACACAGATCTCTCCAGGACACTGAATTACTGTAAAAATACGAATCGCCGTTCTCTCTCTAAAAAAATAATGTGATTTAAAAGTAACAAAAGAAGTGTCTATTTCCAAACCTCTCATTACACTCCCTGAAATGGAAAGAACTCAGTTCATAGGCATAGATCGAAAAGCTAAAATGAAAAAAAAAACAAAAAAAAAAAAACAGTAAAAGTAGTGAATCTCAGACTTTATGTACTGGTGAAACGGCCCGAAGAGTTAAGTTGATGGCTAACTTTAGTACCCGTAAAGTGGATGAATTAAGAGAGGCCATTAAGTAGTGAGTGTAGTGCAGCCTGGCCACGGGAGGGAGGGAGGTGAGCGAGCATCTGTCAATTTCAGTAGCACAGTGACCAAGACTGGCTGAAAGCATGAATTATTATTGGCTACATAAATAAGCAAATTAGATACTGAATAATATATCAATACATAAAATACATAATCAATACATAAAATAAATGAATAAATATACATGCGGACGGGGCCGAAGAGAGGCTGGTCTCTTGGTCTAGTCTGGTAGGCAGGCTAAGAGATGTGTCAACTGTTACCGATGCCAAGGAGACGGACGGTGACAGCTCAGCCGATACGGTGAAATTAGAGGGACTGACAGTCTAAGTATTTCAATAAAAATCTTCTCTATCATCACTTCTATTGCATAACTCTCCCTGTTTAAAATGAGGAACACTTAATTTTCAGCCTATGATAATTACATTTTCCAAGTTATCCTCTCATTCGTCAGTTCCCATTTTTGAAATACTTCGTGTGTGTGTGTGTGTGTGTGTGTGTGTGTGTGTGTGTGTGTGTGTGTGTGTGTGTGTGTGTGTGTGTGTGTCATTAACTGCGAGCCGCCATTAAGCTGGATTTGTGTGCCGGTGACAACAAGGGAGAGAAACATGTCTTGCTAATTAATCCCAAAGCCTACCTGTGTTACCTGAAGGGACCTGCCGGGACCAAACACCTGCCCACACATGCACTCCTCTCCACTCATCAGAGAATTAGTCAGTGCTGATATCAATGTAAATACAAGTTTAAATATGGATGCCAATAAATTATTGCATAAGTGAAACATCACTTCGAACATCCGTGTCCGTGTCCTCTATTCCACTGAACATACACAACGTTTATTTATTTATTTAACATATCTATATAAAATCAGAAAATGGCACATTTCAATAAGAACTAACATTTTCTTGCACAAAACATTAAACATAAGTGACAGCAAAGGACTTCTAAGTGGGCGGTTTTAGAGACTCACGCCATTCATCTTAAAAGCCGAAAACTATTAACTTTTAAATAGTTTGGGGTAAATTTTTATGATTTTCTCTGTAAAAATAATGCCATTTCTATTCATATGTAGTCTTTTCTGATTATGAAGGTATACAAATTTGCTGTTTCCTCCATTCTCCAAGTGAAAGGTAAAAGTAACTGTCCTGGTTACAACAAAATTTGAAGGATATATAGCCATTTACTACAATTTCAGACAAAATTAACACTTACCACCAGGAAATGAAAGAAATAAGAAATTGTTAGACGTAATCATGAATGAAAGTCGCATTTTCGGTAGCCGGCAGAGATGCGGCAACCAAGCCCAGCACGCCTTCTGACGGGACGCTCGGCGGTGAATACGAGGCAGCTGTGGTGCAACCCGCCGGTGCTCAGCTGTGCAGAACTCGAGGCGGCGGCCACAGCGTGAGTCCGATACCATCCCGCTGACACTGACTCGCCAGTCAGCTCACACCCCATCGTATGCAATTACTATTAATTCAGAGAAGCCGCGAATACTGATGGCGGAGAGGGACGTAAGGCTAGTTTGGCGAGAGTAAGCCATCGGTTAGCATCAGGTGTCATTAGGCTGGTGGTCCCGGAGAGATAAATGCAGTACCAGCAGTCTGATGATGACTTCCCCTGCAGCAGATTGCTTGGCCCGTCAGATGGCCGGAATATCGATGCCTTCTTTGTGCAGCAGGTGCGATTGTGAGAGATGGACCCCCGTCATTCTTCCAGCGTCCTGAATCTTCCGTTTACTCATCATTTTCTTTAGAGTCATCATTACAAGAACATGTTATCTGTTCGTTTGTTTAATGTTTCATACATAGTACACACGTATCATTGTACTTCTCTTTATAGAATTTTAGTAAACAATTTTTCCTTACTTAAAATAGTTACCTTATTTAATTAGTTGAATACTTCTTAAAAACTGGACACATACCATTGTAATTTTTCTTGAATACATTCGGCCAGCATTCCTTATACTTCACGAAAAATGCTGCACTTGCTCGATGGTTATAAATTAAGGCTAGCAATTTGTAATTAAATGTTTTTGTGCTTTAGGAAATTCCTTTGGTGTTCAACATTTCCATTTTTTTGTACGTTCTCATCTTCCTTCTCTCTCCTCTTCAAATGGTTCAAGTAACAGTGTTTAAGATGCGAAGTTTCTTGGAAAACAAATAACGTTGATACAATCGTAGACTTTATTGGCGGCCCCTCGACATCTCCCTGATTCGCGGCCACCACTGACACGAGAGGAAGAGTCAATATACGAGTACATCTGTCTACGACAAAACTTAATGTTGTAGCCAGTAAAACTGTCATATCATACGAAAAAGCCTGTGCATCAATACATGAACTATTACAAACGCAAGACC
>NC_087155.1:23785055-23817555 GCF_035594125.1 Scylla paramamosain | reverse complement strand
AAACGGCCATGGAAATCAAGCTGTTAGTTCAGGCTTATAAGACGAGCAGCGACAACAAGGCCAAGAACAAACAAGTCACTGATATAAACACAAATGCACGGCCGATGACTACAAGACATGCAAACCTCACTCGAAAAGAAATCAGCTAACTACTTTTTTTTTTTTCTTTTTTGTACATTATAATTAAACATTTTTTTTTTCTCTTTCTAACTCTGCAATTTCACTTTACACATACATTTTTTCTCCACCGTCACCCACAACCTGAATGTCTTCCATCGGCCGGAATGTGCTAATGAGGGAGGAGCCAGGTGAGGCGCAGGCCAGGTGAGGCAGGGAAGGAGGGCGGCAAGGAATCCAGTACACCACCTGATCTGAGCCTCTACTGCTGACCTGACCCTCATTGTTTCCAGAAATGCATCTAATTTCAGGTTATTACAAAATATTCGCTCTAAAATTGTTCGACTCCACCCTTTCAACTTGACGTACAGACACCTCGCCCTCACGGAAACATATTTTCTCTCCTTGTCTCTGACTCTGTCAGTCTTTCCGTCTGCCTGCCTGCCTGCCTGCCTGCCTGCCTACCTGTCTGTCTGTCTGTCTGTCTGTCTGTCTGTCTGTATGTCTGTCTGTCTGTCTGTCTGCTTGTCTGTTTGTAGGTCTCTCTCTCTCTCTCTCTCTCTCTCTCTCTCTCTCTCTCTCTCTCTCTCTCTCTCTCTCTCTCTCTCTCTCTCTCGTATCAAAAACAATAAAACAATACGTTGATTCGAGAACCAGAATCACATCGACATTCACAGCGTTTGCAGCACAAAGTTGTCCCAAGTAGTGATGTTACTGAGTTCGTATAATTGGATTTCAATAAAGTGAATAAAAACGAATACATGGAATAGTTAAGTGGTTTATATTTACGTCTCTGAAAATTAAGAAAATCTGGAGATGTGATAAGTGGTGATAGTTGCCTGATACTTTCTTTTTGTATGAAGTATTTTATTGAATATGGCATCACTTCTTTGAACAACTATACATATGTCTAAATGAGCTCATGGTAACTACAGCAATGAATGGTACGCTGCTGTGACTGATAAAGCAACAACAACATTAAAAACAACAACAACAACAATCATCATCAACAACAACAACAACAAAAAAGCAACATCAAAGAACAACAGCATGGCGGGTAATTTAATGGTAAAATATATTATGAGAGGGAGAAAAAAAAAAATGCAAAAACTCCAGGCCTTTTTCTCTTCCTCTTCGGGCAGGTAACAAGGCCGGAGACTCAACACAACCTGTAATTTCTGCGTCCGTCAGTAACCAACAACTTGTTATGAGCGCGCGAGTCCAAAAATGCATATATCTACACTTGCACGCACACACGGACACACACACACACACACACACACACACACACACACACACACACACACACACACACACACACACACACACACACACACGGGATAACTTAATTTGAATGTTGTAGAGAGAGAGAGAGAGAGAGAGAGAGAGAGAGAGAGAGAGAGAGAGAGAGAGAGAGAGAGAGAGAGAGAGAGAGAGAGAGAGAGAGAGAGAGTTATGAGTGGAGGCAGGAAGCATTAGAGCATCAACTTCATCTTGGTTTACAAAAAAAAAAAATCATACATAACCAGTGATCAGCGTAAATTCACCAAGAGCAGAATTTACATCATAAGATTATCGTCTTAAGAAGCAAGTAGATGATGATGATAAAAAAAAAAAATGTTGATGATGATGATGATGATGATGATGATGAAGACGAGTAACCTCTTTCCTTTCCTCCGATGAAGTCTCTAATAAAAAGGAAGTCAAAGTGTTGTTCAGCTAACCAAAAATTGTGATGAATGATTGAGTGAAAGTTTGACGCTGTAGCAAAAGTAAGCCAGGGAAGGAAAGACTTACTCAGCAGTCAGTCGTTTATATTCAATACACCTGAATGTGCTTTTATAATTGGTATTCCTGCCCGATTTTATAACCTAGTATAGAGATTTTTTTTATTTTGTAGATTTTATGATTTTAATTCACTTTAGCTCCAGTCTCATTCTGCTCATCCTAACCAGATTGACTTTTGCAGAAAATATATATTTTTCTCATTTTTATGATTCTAATCCAATTTCGAAACATTGCAGTTTATTTTGGTGTAATGCATATCTACTTTATGTACATCTATTTTTGTTTTGTTTATAATCTATTTACTCATTTATTTGTTTACTTATTCATTTATGTATATTTCTTATTTATATATTTTCATCACGCTATTTATCATTTCTATAATTCTTAAATGCTTAAGTTTTCCACCAAATTTCTTCCTTTTTAGTGTTTTCCTTCTTTTTCCAATTAGTCGTCGTATTTTTCTGTACCTTAAACTAACACCCAATGACTTAAGGCACTTGGACACGTGAGGCAGGCAGGCCAGCAGTCCCTCCCAGCTGCTGTACTGCCGCTAAGACCCCGGACATCAGCGTGTTCTTTTTTTCCTTGCTACCTTATTTAAAACTATCGTAAATCACCACCTTAACGCCGGTGACTTACCCAAGCCATTTCACTGCGCTTAACATACGAGGCTTAATAGATCAGAGCCGAGGCCTTCCTATCGCCCTGCTTCACTCCACATCCTCCTCTCATGGTGGTAGTTGTGGTGGAAGTAAGAGAGGTAAATGAGGTAATGGTGGTGGAGGTAGTGGTAGCAGTAGCAGCAGTAGTGGTGGTGGTGGTAGTAGTAGTAGTAGTAGTAGTAGTAGTAGTAGTAGTAGTAATGGTGGTGGTGGTGGTGGTGGTGGTGGTGGTGGTGTTGGTGGTGGTAGTGGTGATGACTATGGTTGTGATGATGACTATGGTTGTTATGGTGGTGGTCATAGTAGGGCTATCGCTGTTGCTGCCGTTGCAACAACAACAACAACAACAACAACAACAACAACAACAACAACAACAAAACAATAACAACAATAACAACAACGACAGGAACAAGAACGACTACTATTACTACTACTACTACTACTACTACTACTACTACTACTAACTACTACTACTACTACCATCACCACTTTTGCTACCACCACCATCCATACTACCACATCCATCACTAGTACTATCTTCTACCACTACAACGCAAATTTTCATCCCAAACTAAGACTACCATTTCCTTCAATTTCAATTCGATTTTGACTGCAATGTTTCAGGAGATAAAAGTAACTAGCGAGCTTGAGTCAGGCACTATTGACACATACCATGAAAGAGGGAACAAGGCTATAGTTAGAGAGGTAAAAATTCTTCGGCCTCTTATTCTCCTTTCCATCTCATTTACAGTATCATCCATATTTTCTTACCAAATCCTGCGTTTTCTCCCTGCCTTCCCTTTCATATTTCTCTTCTGCTCTCTCTGTTTCTGATTCCCCATTGCTACATAGTGTCTTATCTTATTCCTCCCTTCCCAGTACTATGTAACTTGTCCTTTCTTCTCGCCTTCCAACTTGCTACATTTCTCCACATCCTTTCCTTTCTTAGTATAAATCACATAACTCAACTTTTTTTTTATCCCCTCCCTCCCTCTCTCTATTCCTCCATTTTTCATCTCCTTTCCTCCCCACGTTGCCTTCATCTTCCTCCTCCTCGAGCCGATCCTTCCAGTGGCAACAAAGGTGAGAGCGACACATTAATTATGTCAAGGAAAGGAACAAAAACACTGGATAACAATCACCTGTAGTTGTACATCACCGCACCTGCCCACACCTGTCCCACACCTGCCTCCACACCTGCGACGCCGCCTCGTAAGTGCTCCCTGCAACATTTATTTCCATCTACTTTTTTTTTTCTTTACAAACTGATACTAATTGCCTGATTTGATAATATAAATATGTCTAGGTAATAACCCCTTTGCTAAGTCATCCATCTAAGTTGATTATACCTCTGGAGGACTCGACAAATAGCTGCAGGCTGATGTATCTTATCCCCGAGGATCTTTTTCGCCTTCATCCAGTCAGGTGTGGCCCCGCAACCCTAATACTACAAGTAACGCATCCCCTGAGTCCCTCTAAACCTGCTCCATACTTCACGTAGCACAGACACACCTGGAAAGGACTCGCACATGATCCCAACCCTGAAATCAAGGAAAGAAGGAGAGAAGACGACCTCAAAGCAGCGCCACTGGTTCTCCTCCCGCAATTGGTTTTCCTGAAGGCAACGAACGCCTTGAGCACCGCGCCGGGTAGAGATGTTTGTTGGTGATTCGCAACGACTCATCTACCACCTGTTGATCCTCCAGGCTGTAAGTGCATGGAGTTCTCAAAATCATGCCTGTACCTCCTCTCTTTCCCCTCCTCTCATCCCTCCCTCACTCCCTCCTTCCCTCCTTTCCTTCATGCATCCAGCCTCATCGTGTCTCTAACTAGCTATCTGCATTATCAACACTATTATTTTCGTTTTAGGAAGATCACAGCTTTACTCACATCAATCTTTAAGCCACTGCAGTTTCAACATAACCTGGTTTGCTATATATATATTTTCTCATTTAGTTTTTCCTTGTGACCTAATTTTGTAAGCACGACCACGCTTCACCGGCAGCTAACCAGAGATAAGGTGAAGTGAATACTCTACTCAGAAGATTCGCGCCTGCATCTCTTTGCACTTCTTAAGCAAAATTTCTAGGAATATTTATCATTTGTTCTATTAATTTTTTTACAGCAGAGCAAAATTAATGCCTGGCGGCAGGATATACTTACAGTACAACGGGTGATGCGGCCTCAGCCTGCAACAGGAAAGCTATATACTCCCATTGAAGGCCTCCAGTGCCTCGTCTGACCCGAGTCTCAATGAAGGTAAAGATGAATGGTTATTACGTAGGTGATTTTATAAACTTTCTTATTCATCTTCAGCTAAACCTGAGTGTTGGTCCCTGCGAAGTCTTACATATTCAACGCTAACTTTGCTAATTTCATGAAAAAAAAAAAAAATCCTCGAGAAAACTTTCTATTTTGACAGTCAGGCGTCACGTTGAGTTTATCAGAAATAGGAATTACAGCCACATCATGCACTACAACGCCCGCTAAATGATGGACACTCGAGGTTCTACCATGCAAGATTTACCACGTTTTTCAGCTAGACCACAAATAGGGAGACAGAATGGCGAGACGCTGAAGACAGACTAGTGGAAAACGAATAAGGTTTTGAATGAAGCAATGCGGGTTTGTAATAAACTTGGTTTCCCCAACGCCTCCCACTGACGTTTACACTCTAGATGTTATCAAACTAACTGGTACTGATATGAAGAAAAAAACGTGCCAATCAAGATATTATTGACTATGACAGGTAAAATTCAACGCAATAAATCAATTCCCAATGCAGACAGGTAATCATAAA
Source organism: Scylla paramamosain (assembly GCF_035594125.1). Classification (NCBI taxonomy): domain Eukaryota; kingdom Metazoa; phylum Arthropoda; class Malacostraca; order Decapoda; family Portunidae; genus Scylla; species Scylla paramamosain. Next base: position 23,812,188 of record NC_087155.1, on the reverse strand, counting down.
ATGTGCCTGCATTTTTATTTAAATCACTCGCGCTCCAATTACTTTGATTGGTATTGCAGATTTTCAGTTGTAAATTCACAATGCATTTAACTATCACATATTATTAGGTATAAAGTAATAAAAGTGGGCAATGTGTTCACGGTTAAACAATCCCCATTTTGTTAGTAATGGGAGGTGATGGGTGATGGTGTGGAGGTCAGTGTACTGCAGGCTGTGTCAGGACTGGCGGCTGGTTTGGCGGAAAGGCAGATTGGCCAATTTCATTCATTTTTACTTCACTTGTCTTCAGTGCGCCCCGCCTTCCATGTCAGCGGGAGGCTCCTGAGTGAGCTGAGTGCAGGTTGGTCTAATCACTCGTTATTTTGCGAAGTGGTTGTCTGAAATAAGTTCTCTATAAACAGATATATAAAGCACCTTTGATGTACGTTAGTAATTGTTATTATAATTACTATTATTATTATTATTATTATTATTATTATTATTATTATTATTATTATCATCTCATAGTCATTATCACCAATATTATCATCATGATCTTTAATACAATTACCATTACCACCACTACAATAACGCCTATTACTAACAGCACCACCACTACTACAACTGCTATCACCACCACCACGAACACTATTGCCACCATCACCACCACCACCACCGCCACGTGTCCAAAGAATCATCAAGCCAGCCAGGCATTGGAGACCTAAAGGCGTGCGGGGGAGCGAGGCCCAGGTGAAGCACGGTGCTGACCCTGCGTGGCGGCGCCTCTCATGTGGGTCAGGGGTCAGGGTCAAGGGCTGGCGCTGATCTTGCTTGAACATCCCACTCACGGTCCCGCACCTCCCTCCCCCTCCAGTGCAGGTGTGTGGGACGTGAGGCGGCCTGACGAGACAGCACGAACGCAGAATTCTTTTCCAGGCTGTTTCATCGCTTTCCCGATAATGTACAACGTGGATTCTTAAAATAAAAGCCCACGTTGTATATTGTCGATAATACTACATCTTGCGGAGAATACTGTGGGTAGCCTTTTCCTGTGGTGTAATGATGAGACGGTTGGGTGGTGATGGTGACACATGACACTTGAACACATGAAGTGAGAAGAAAGACGGTGCCTAGCCTACACCCAAACCCTGCCCCATGACAAGGCAAAACAGTATAACGAAGCAATACACCAGTAACGCAATAACGATAATGTTTAGCAGAAATGTAATATAACTAAGAAATATTCTTTATAGTAACTGTAATAGGAAAAGTCTTGCTGTTACACACAGTAAAAACTGTTCAGGATGTACATGTAACTTTAAGTAACACACAAAATCGACGATTGATAAGCATTAGAAGTTAAGTAAAAAAAAAAAAAAAGCTAAGTAACAACTACAATGATATCACGTGATGTGTATGTTATAGCAGACTAAGGTTAATTTGAACTGTGGAAAAACTGCATGCAATTGTTAAAGTTGTCATTGTTAAGAATATTACCAATGCGCGCGCGCGTGTGTGTGTGTGTGTGTGTGTGTGTGTGTGTGTGTGTGTGTGTGTGTGTGTGTGTGTGTGTGTGTGTCCTTGACCTTCAGCGAATATTGATTTTTCCTCCTCCTTTAATATTCCTTACTCGCGCCAAAACCTTCTGTCCTGTGACACTTGACTTCTGAGGCGCCGCGTGGGGACTTGGATGAGACTGCAATGAAGGCCACGGATGACAAAGACGTAAAATGAATAAAAAACGGGAGAGCAACCGAGGGACAAGAGTACCAAGGGATGAGAAACGCGGTACTCTAGAAAAAAAAAAAAAAAAAAAAACATGCCCGCCAAAAGGATACGCAGGTATTAATGTCAAAGGAAAAAAAAAAGAGAAAAAAAAGAAAAATCTTATTGCAAAAATATAATAAATCTGAGTTAAGATACTATGAAATTATGTTACGTTATTTTGTTATGTCTGGTTAAACTTATCAATTCTAATCATAAACGATATGCCTTTTTATTTCTGCGTTACATTTTCATGCTTTTTCTTTGTTGTGCATTTTTCAGAGCCTTTTTTTTCCTAGATGAGAGAGAGAGAGAGAGAGAGAGAGAGAGAGAGAGAGAGAGAGAGAGAGAGAGAGAGAGAGAGAGAGAGAGAGAGAGTGGTAGAAATTAACATACCTTAACTCTGAAGGTATGGATAATAATTAAATTCGATAATAGCTTTCTTATGGGCAGACCTCGACTATATTACATCTCCCGTTGCTTCAGGTCCTCCCTTTGTTGCCTGGTTCGGGGCTTCGGGGCTTCGGCTCTTTTTATGAACCCGAGACACTGAACCGGCGACTAGTGAAGCTCCGGAGTTTTTCGTGGGGAAGTGTTTCATAATTAATAGTTAGTCTCGCTCTGAAGCAATTGTGAAGTGTACCATTAGAAACTTAATGACTCTATGTACCCTCAAGAGTCTAGGTATATTAATCTCTCTCTCTCTCTCTCTCTCTCTCTGGTGACGGCCAGTTGTCCTTTTAATTTAATCAACGACATGATCTTCGTTCTTTTATGAAACTAAGTACTTTATGTTATATACCTTAATACATCAAAGCGTACATTAATTACAAGACATTAGAGTACTTTCTTCTTCTTAGGTACTCGTACGTTGCACTCTTTGCTGCTATCCATTATGATTATCTTCACTGATTATCCTCTCATTTTGCGAAAGCACCAACCACCGCCGTTCACAAAGGAACACCAAGGAAGAATAAGCAGCATCAGTAAACACGTTGGACCTTTTTATGTTTTTTTGCGTAAGAGGTTCACTGACCAAGAAAAAAACAAAAAAAGAGGAAAAAAAAAAATCCCACTGAAGTGCCAGTCCCAAAAGAGATGTCAAGAGAATCATCGAGAAATAGGATGATAAAGTTGCATTTAAAAAGTGGTATGAAGGAATTGGTTCGCAGAGTGGCAGATGAAGGGAACAGACTCAGTAATCAAGTTGATGGTGTCATTAGGAAGCGTAAAAGGAGATTAGATACTCGTAGATTCATGGATGAGGATGATAGGTGGAAATAGATAGGTATGTATAATGCAGGTACTGTCGAGTGTATGCCTGATATCTAACCTAAAGTATGCAGGAAGGTTAGAACAGTAGAGGAGAAGGTCGTTGTATCACACTCAGCTAGCAAGAAAGGAATTCCACGTAGAAGAGAGTAATATTATACCGTCGCCGTCACTTTACTGGAAGGATGTAAGATTTATGTCACTTTAATGACAGAAGAATCTCTCACGTCTTCCAGAACACGCTATACAGCCTTACTGACTTCTGCATCTCATGTTTGTATGTGAGAGCGGATTCACTCATTGTGTATAGTCCTGTTTTTGTTACCAGTCTAGTCGAAGCTATTTCCTTCTCCTCTTCTTCCTCCTCCTGTTCCTTCTCCTCCTAACCATTTCTTCTTCTTCTTTTTCTTTTTCTTCTTTCTTCTTCTTCTTCTTTTCTTCTTCTTCTTCTTCTTCTTTCTCCACCTCCTCGTACTCCTCCTACTCTTCATCCTCCTCATTGGTTATAAACTTCCATACTTCCCTGAAATTTTAAGAGCGTGTATTTCTTTCATAATTTTGCTAAGAATAGTTTGTGTCTTCCTGGCCAAACACATTTTCCTCTTGGAGTCTGCGAGGCTCGTGGAGGCTTCACCGGATTGAGGCGTGACGAATAAAGCCTCTTTTTCCTTCGCCAACACTTCAGTCGTCTGCACAGAGGCGCCACGGCAGAGGCTGGGAGGATCCGTGTACCTTGGACATGTTATTACTATTATATGTATTAAGACAAGGGTAAGCACCAGTGTTGCTAGTACTGGTGGTGGGAATTATGATGATAATGATATTACCATTTATTATTATTATTATTATTATTATTATTATTATTATTATTATTATTATTGTTATCATTATTGCTATCGACATTCCCGGTACAAGCAGTAGAAGCATGAGTAACAGCAGCAGTAGTTGTACCGGTGGAAACAATGTTCCAGTATTTTTATTAAACAAATGACTGCCGGTGGCAAGTTTTTTCCTTGTCTACTACTGAGGTGAAACTGATTAAGACAATCAGCCAAAATTGATTTTTAGATTAAGGCAGAACGAAATTTTTTATGGCAGTGATGCGGGTGGGCGTGGAGGAGGTGCTGCGGTACACAGACGCTGTGAGTCTTAAAGGTTTCCTGCCACACCACGTACGTTCATATGCAGCGCTCCCTCCACGCCTCCACTCCGCCCTCCCCACCACATGGACACTCACAAAAGAATTAAAACTAAATATATGTATAAATGAAATTAAGAAATCGATCTGTAAATAAAGCACTTGTAATATAAAGAAGTAAACAAATATAGAAAGATAAAATTAAGCCAAACACAAAAATAAGAAAAAGAAACAGACCAAAGGACTGGAAATCAATAAAAAAATATTGAAACAGTGAAGATGATGAAAAATCAATATAATATATATACCTAAACAAAAAGATCACCGAAAATAAATTACAGCAAATTAACATGATCCATCGGCATTTGAAAGTATTTTGTTTAGTTCCAGGCCTGAAATCGCCGGCCAGGTGACCCGCTCCCCGGTGACTATTTGTGTCTGCATCGTAAACCATAAAACCTGATGCCGCCTCTCAGCCACAACGACTTAAGTATAACAAATTACAATAATTACTTGAGGAAAATTACATAGAAACCGGCAGCTCCACCAATGAATAGAATAATGACGACTCTCAAAATTACAACACTAATGAATAACCAGCGAGGGCATTCATTCCCTACACCACTAAGGCAACAGACATAGAAAGCACGGGAAATGTCTGGCGTGAAAGGAGACAAGCAAATAAAAATTCAATTGCAATGCATCTATAAGCAATTACTGTTTTTTCTTCGCCTCTGCAAGCATAGAAGAACTTCCCACCCTCTCTTCCTCCTCCCCTTCCTCCCTCCTTCCTTTCCTCCCGTGACAGGTAGCACAGCGGGATTCAAACGTCTCGCATCTTGTAATCAACGGAACAATACCAAACAGACAATACAACAGGAACTGCACAAAGGGCAACCAATGCTCACTTGGGACCGCACAGAACTGCATGTCAGGCAAAAAGAAGAAGAAAAAAAAAAGGGGAAAAAAAGGCCGATCAATTGTCTTCAAAATAATCAGAGGCGAGATATAAGACCCAAGAGGAGGAGGCAGCAGGAAGCATTAATATTTAGTAATTGGAGGGTCCGGAAAGCCACCCAGGTTGGCGGGGGTGATGGCGACGGTGGAGAAGGTGGTAGGTGGTGGCGAGAAACGTCTAGGGCGTGTGTGTTGGAAAAGCCACTAAGCGTTTGTATGCTACTCCTGGTCGGATGATGTATGTAAGCAAAGTTAACGGTGGTATGGCGCTAGTGTGGTTATAGGTGAGGTGGTAGGCGGTGGTGTGGTGGTGAACGGTGCTGTGTGTGGTGGTGAGCTGTGGAGAAGTAGTTTGGGTAACGGTGGGAGTATATGGTGGGCGTGTGGTGGAGAAATGAGTGGCGGTGCTGGTGGTGGTGGTGGTGGTGAGTAGCGATACGGCTTATGTAATGGTGTAGTAAGCGATGGTGTGACTTATGTGTGTGTGGCAGTGAGTGGGAATGTGGCTGTATGGTAGTGTGGTTTGCGGTGGTGTGGCTAATGTGATGTGGTCGTGAGTGGCGGTGTGACAGGTGTGTGGTAGTGAGCGTTGATATGGCTGTAATGTGTTATGGCTGTGTGGTTAGCAGTAGTGGTGTGGCTGGTGGTGTGGTAGTTAGCGGTGGTGTGGTCGTGAGAGGCGGTGTGGCTTGAAGCTTGAATGCAGTTTGGTGGTTTGATGGTTTATTTCTGAAGACCTTGCAAAGAAGAATGGTGATGGGTGGTCATGTTGTGGTTATTGGCAAAATGCAAAGCGGCTGTAAGTGGTGGTGGGCGTGAGTTGTGATGGTTTAATAATGATGCTGGTGAACAGTACCTTAAAATGGTGTAATAGCGATTAGGGATGCCAGTTAAGGGAGGAACAGGTTGCCAGCGGCGGCAGTGATCACCAGGTATCGCGGGAGCAATGCGGAGGTAGAGGCGTGGAGGAATTAACATTTTGCCCTCGATGTATCTTTTCCCTGACAAAAACAACATGAAGTATCGCCGTTGCAACTGTAAATTTTCAGATAATCACTCAGAAAGATAAACTAGTCACACTCGTATAGAACGGAGGAGCAAAAAGGATTATTTAAAGCATCCTCTACTAGCGGTTCGATTTCGCAGCCCCTAATCACGGCTCGCGGTACAAAACAAAGACGCAGACCACCCGTCCCGCACACCTGGCTGCCGATTCCACGCCGGATTTCGCTTCTTGTGCTGACAAAAAAAATACACCCGCTTCCTAAATGTTCTTTAAAGCGTGTGTGGCGGGGTGAGTGACCGGGAAACAGCAGCAGGGAGGTATTGAACTAAAGTTTGTTGTGATAGAAAAAGAATTAATGTTTCCTGAAGTATTGAGAAGGCATCATATTATACTAAAGATTACTGCTTATGATATTTATTCCAAACGCAGAGAGAGGCTTACTCCACAGAAGAAACTAGCCACCAATCTACCTTGAAAAAAAAAAAAAAGAATCCCATCACGTCATCCCGCAAAATTCAAGGAAGAAAGAAGGAAGAGACGCGAAAATAAAGTCATTGATCGGAGCACCTTAAAAAAGCCGCCCATTTTTATTCACTTAATGCCTCCTTTGTGGTATGAAGGCGAGGGAGCGCTGGTGTGGATAGGCTGGCGAGAGGAGTGACGGATGAGGAAAATGGGAAAGGGGTGTGAGAGGAGTAGAGGAACATGAAAAATGGAGTAAGGGCAGCGGTAGAGGATCATGAGGGAGCATATGGGAGTAGCAGAGGAATGCGAGCACAAGAAGGATACGAGGGAGTTACGGAAGATAATTCAATACCTTGCAAAGATGAAAAAAAAAAAAGATGACAAGCGATGCGCAGGAGGAAGCTGTACACATAAAGTAAACGGGCCACTTATTACAGTCACTTCGGGCGCTGCGGAGAACCGACCGACGGGGAGGGTGTGGCGGGGACGCTGGGGTGGCAGGGTGATGGCGCTAAAACGCTCCTCCTTGTCTAAAAAGTTATCTCCCGTAACAAGTTAATTCCGACACAACCCGGGAATTACCAGCTTTGAGTGAACAGCTTCCTCGTCCCAACCGCTTGCTTTGTTTATTTTTATTTATTTATTTATTTTTTTTATATAACAACTGAACCTTCGTATACATCTGCCATTAGGATGAGTGTATAAGCTGTAAGCTCCTACGTCAGTCTTCTTGTTTCTCTTCACACCAGTCCACGAAGGGAAAGGTGTCAGGTTGATCCTTTATCCGCCACTCACAATACAATACTCGTTGCTTCAACTGAATGACCCAGGGCGACTTTGGTCCTAAAATGTCTTAACTATTCGATCACTTTCTGCTATCTGTGGCGTTTTTCGAAATGGCTCTCAGTACTTGCACCGGGCTGCCTTACTGACCTTGAGGAGAAGCCACAGCTGTCAAATGGTTAAAGCGTAACGCGTAGGTGATATTGAGATAATCAGGCAACACCAGGGCTCCGGACTACTAGTGTTGATCAAATCACCGCTAATGCAACGTTGCCTAAGCCTCCGTGTGGATCAGTGGAATCTGCTCATACGGCTTCAAATAGATTTTTTTTAACTGATATGTAAGTGAAGGAAAACTATAAAGGTAACGGTATTCTAATTAAATCGATTGCAGGCGCAAAAGAAGCAATCAATGGACAGGTCTACTCACATTACGTAGCTCGAGTGTCGGGACGAGACGGCAGCAGGAGGCCAGGCAGCCTTTTATTTCTGTGGGAGGAGAGGAGAGGCGCACGTCAGGCAGGTGAGGAAAACCACAAGGAAAATATACTGATCAAGATTCCTGTGGTTTGATAAAGTGAACAGCATGGGAACATTAGGGATTGTGTGAACTTTTTGTGTTCTTTGTGTACGTGTTGAGACTGTGTGAGTGTCGTGTGTGTGACTGGTGTTGTTATAGTCTCTTCTTATCCTTTCCTTATAAGTTCCCTGCTGTGATTAGTGCGTGCCTTTTTTTGTGCAGTGTTACTGTATGTTACTTTAGTGCACGTGTCTTTGGCCTCAGTATTTTCATACTATATATATATATATATATATATATATATATATATATATATATATATATATATATATATATATATATATATATATATATATATATATATATATATATATATATATATATATATATATATATATATATATATATATATATATATTTACACACACACACACACACACACACACACACACACACACACACACACACACACACACACACACATACACACACACACACACGTATTGTTGCTCAATGTCATGCGTTGTGTAAAAGTTAGTTTCAGTTGTATACTGCAATGATGTATTTACGAAATCATTCCATACTAATACATATAAGAAATAAGAAATATGTTTGGAAATGTTACAATTGTGCCATCATGCCATCTATCTGTATATGTTTATGAAGCAAACTAATCACACACCCACTCCTACACTCGCGCAGGTATGCACGCCCCCCCCCCCCCACACACACACACAGAAAGACAAATAATCATTCTTTTACTTTTTAACATCTTTACACGTGCGTGGAACAAATTTCATGAGGTGAGGGAAGTAACGCAGCAGGAGCAGCAGCAACAGCAGCAGCAGCAGGCGGATGTGAGCGCCGCCTCGCCCCCAGTGGAGGTGAGCGCGGCGGGAATAATGAGCGTGCACCACATGACTGGTTGCTGCCTGACCACAAAGTCGCGCAGCTTAACTGATCTGACCTTGCCTCTGATGACAAGGTGACGTGGGCGCGCATAGCCGGCAGGGTGGGCGGCACGTGAAGGGTCAGCCCAGCCCCTCAGGCAAGACAAGTAAGACCTCAGATGATACCCAGAGAAAACGGACTTCCATTCTTAAACTGTCGCGCATTTATTCTCACCCGGACACCACGTTTTCTTTCAAGTTGACGTGGACTATTGCTATCATTCCGCGGGTGGAAATGAGACAAACTAAGAATAAAAAAAAAATGATAAGAGGAGAGAGAAGAGATGATGCGGGGTTCGGTAATTACTCGCGCAGGAGATAATGATAACGATGGCCCGACACGATACATAAAAGAAACGAATTATCAGCGTCGTCGTCTCATGGCTGGCCGGCTGGAGTGGCTGCCTTGCCCGCTCTCATTAACACTCCCTCGTAAATCTAGCGTCGTAAATGGCGGCCGGACCAATATAACATCCCGGCGTGAGGGGAACTGGTGCATTGCGGGCTGAGTGGAGGAGGCCGCTAGGGAAATTTGATAATACGTCTTCATCAGTTTTTCTTTGTTTTCCCTGTGCACTCCTCCTGTCTAAGGCCTCTTCACCACTCACAATGGCAAGAGAGAGAGAGAGAGAGAGAGAGAGAGAGAGAGAGAGAGAGAGAGAGAGAGAGAGAGAGAGAGAGAGAGAGAGGGAGGAGAGTCTTCCATCTCAGCTCGTCATGATGAAGCCATCTCGGATACGCTTTCTTACGTCCGCCACATCAGTTTCCTCTTTCTTCCTCACGTAAAATCCGCATTCACGCCTTATTTTTAACACTCCTCGTAGTGAAGAGCTTCGCCGGTGCGTGTTCTTAGCCGCATGACCTCAACACTTCACCAGCCCCTCCCAGCCTTCCCAGCCCAGCCCTGTCCTACCCAGCCTCACTCCCCCTCCCATCCTCCTGTCCCACTCTCAAACACATTCTCTCTTCTTTTTATACTTTAATTTTTCAAGCTGGGAACACGACTTGGGAAAAACCAGGCGGCTATTGAGTTAAGATAATAGGGATCGTGTCACACATTGGCACGTCAACTGGGCAATCACTCACCCCGTTCTACCACAAAGACGCCGGCCGGGGCACCTTCAGTGACGTTGTAATTTTTCCCCCGTGGCTGCAGCATCGGCAGGCCACCACCACCACCACCACCACCACCATCACTACTACCACTAACAGGCGCCCTATAAAAAGCGATAATGGAGACGTATTATATGGTCTCTCTGCCAGTGTGACCGAGGCTCAGACGGGAAATTAAGTTGGGGGTGCTACCTATACATCTGCCGTGCCAGCCATTCAGTCCCCCACCAGACATGAAGGGGGCAGGGAGGTGCCTCGTGAGGGGGAAGTGGTCAAGCCGCCTCAAGGCTATCGTTTTCCATGAGTGGTCTCCTGTACCGCTCTCGAGGGAATGGGGGAGGTGAGTCACCCGCGGTCATGAGGGAGGGAGGGGAAGGGCGACACACTTAGCCACCCAGCAGCAGTATCAGGAAAATGTTCCGTTAATGACCCGAGAACCAGAAAAGTCTCCGATGTCAAATGCACTTCAGAATTTCCTTCGTCTTCATTATCGTCGTACATGTTTGTACCTACTTTGTTTTGCCGGCAAATCCTCGTCGTTACCTCGTTAAAACTATGCACTGCGACACAAATGACCACACTCACTCACTCACTCACTCACTCACTCAACTCAACTCAACTCAACTCAACTCAACTCAACTCAACTCAACTCAACTCAAAAACTCAACTCTCTCTCTCTCTCTCTCTCTCTCTCTCTCTCTCTCTCTCTCTCTCTCTCTCTCTCTCTCTCTCTCTCTCTCTCTCTCTCTCTCTCCTCTCTCTCTCTCTCTCTCTCTCTCTTATATTTGCAGTCTGGCAATACATGAAAAAAATCTCCATATTTGGGGCTGGAAGCTGGCCTGGTACAGCCTGAGCTTCGCCTCTACTTACGCTCTGTAGGAAGATTGTATCTGCTTAGGATCTAGGATAATAATTTAGGTTAAAAATAGTTATGATAATTATTATACTTATGACATTAACGTTCCTTTCTTACACGCTGGTAGACTCCAGGATAAATAGCTGACAAAGCTGTGATCCAGACGAGGAGACGAGGCGGGTGTGATGACGGTCGTGTGGTGAAAGATGGAAGATAGTGAGGAGGATGAGAAAAAATGGCCGAGGCAGGTGTGATGGAAAAAAAAAAATAGTATTAGAAGTTAGCTCAAGGTTTGGGAGCCCGGGGATGCACGGCGAAGATGAGAGGAGCGGAGGGCTCGTAATTCATCCACAACACATCGCCAATAAAGCCTGGGAGTGACGTGCAGGGCCCTGGGGCGGCGGGGCGTGTGGCTAGACACATAAAACCAAACCCCGAGACAGTTCCGGCCGTAATCTGGTGAACTCATTAGCGGAGCAACAAGACGTTTTTGCACATATGAAATCATCAGGCAATGGAGTAACTGCAGATATAGAAGCAACGCGGACTGAGGAAAACTGGAGACATGTGTTGGGAATATAAGATGGAAAGTTGAGTCTGCTACTAATATGGAAATAGAAAACTGGGCAAAAGTGAAGATGGATGACTCAGGACAGGTAAGAGCAAGATAAATATCTAAAGAAAAAAAAATCAGGCTAAGGAGAGTGAGATACAGGAGAGCGAGAGGTGGGAAAATCTAGACTAAGGTGGACAAGGCGGGAAAGTAAAGCGTGGACAGGCCAGGGTGTAAGGGTGGCTGGGAAGAGGCAGGGTGAGGTGACGAGAGGGAGGTTAAGGAAAGAAGGATGGTAGAGTGACAATGTAAAGTTAAGGATTAATTGTCACTTTCTGAATCCATATTACGTCTTTTGTGTACAATAAGGAATGGATGTGAGGAGTTAATTAGTGACTTTCTGTATAGCCCCCCTCTCTCCCTCCGTCCCTTCCCCAAGTCTCTCCCGCCGCACACTGCCCGCACTTCCGGCCCTCAGGCTACGCTACACTTTCCTTAATCACACAAATTCCACAACCGAATTCTCATTTTCGTAACCTTTGTACCTCCTTTTTTGGTTTGTTTTGATCTCTTGTCTGTCTCTCGCATTTAATCTCTCAGCTGGCTTTGGGAAGTCAAAAAAAAAAAAAGTGTACAGTGGACGCTTTGAGTTCACGTCTCCAATGAACCGAGTAATTCCCCGCATTTTTTTTCCTTGTTTGGACATTTTTTTTCTTTATCTGAAACTGGAAATTTTGTCGCGACAAATCCGTGCGATGGAAAAGACTAATTTGTTGTGTGGGGGGACTGAAGAGTTGCACAGTTGACTGGAAGCTTGATGCGCTATCGAAAAAAAAAGAAAAAAAAAACTAAATGACTTGATCCAAATATATACCTTATTGATATTACACAAACATTGAGTCTAGACCCAAAATACACTGAGTCTAAGCTACAGAGGTCACAACGGCAACACCCCGAAGCACCTTAGGAGTGAGTGTGTCTCGTGACGGAGGCGGCGCGACGGCTCTATGGCTCCGTGAGGATACGGCGGGCGAGGGATCCGAGTCTGGTGAAGATGGGGCGGAGGGGAGCTGCTCGGGGGCTGTAAATCAGAGACCGAAACGCGATATCACGAACCAGAGCTCGATGACTTAGGTACTGAAGCAATCCAATTTATCGCGGCGGTAATTACAGGCTTACCAAGGGCGGGGCTGCAGCTGGGGCGTGTGGCAGCGCGGGAAGGAGCAAAGGAAAGGCAAATGGTTGCAAGGCGCTGGCCAAGACAAAGCACATACATAATGTCAGGAAACGAGAAACCTTTAACGTTTTCGTCAAAGTAGGACACACACACACACACACACACACACACACACACACACACACACACACACACACATGCACAAACGTTTCACGCAAAAGTCTTGTATGTCCAAAGATCTGCGTGAATTCAGAAATTGCAAATAACAGGAGACAAGATAACACCCAAATCTTTTCACGGAAGGAGAAAACAACAGTCCAGAAAAATATATGTGATATGTGTGAAAGACGCGAGACCACCGGCATGCTGATGAACACGACACACAAAGGCTGCATCGTCAGGAGAGAAAAAAATAAGAAGAGGAAAACCGATTGATGAGGCTGCCTGCAGGTGGTGCGGCCCCGGCTCTTCGTTACTCGGGAGCAGAGGCAGGCAGGGCAAGGCAGGGCGGGTGCGGGACAGGGCGGCCTTCGGTGCTCTCATTAGCAGTGAACATGATCCCCTGGCAGCGATAAAGACCGGCAGGGCAGGGGAGCGATCAGGAAGCGAGAGGGAGGGGCACTGATAGCTCGGGAGGATGCTTGTGATGAAAGGGCGCCGGCTGAGCTTATCCATTACCGTGTCCAAGTTATCGCTCAGTGCTTCCACGGTTTTATGTGGCCAAGACGCTGTTCTGAAGTATAAAATATTTTATCTTCCTTCTGCTCCACTCAAACTTTTTTTGTGTAATCTTTCATCGTTTGAGCTAAAAATTTCTTGTCTTCGTTGTACACTTTTCATTTTTTTTTTTTCCAGTAAAGTAGTCACACCGTACTGTCCATGGAGGAACAGTATCTCCAGCGAGGGAATAAGTGTACACACACACACACACACACACACACACACACACACACACACACACGCGCGCGCGCGCTTTTAGTGAATGTCCTTAATTTCTCATTTTTGGCAGCCACATTGCATCCCTTGTTATCTACAGTCGTTATCTTCATGATTACAGTTTTCATAAACTTCTTAACATTATACATCTTCCTGTCTTCTCCAGCCTTTCATCCCTAAACTGTCCACCTTGCTAGTACAAGAGCTAATCGGTATCTATACAGTAGGTGACTGTCTGTGGCTGTGTGGTTGTCTTTGTGCTCGCGGTTCATAACTGGGAGGTAGTCATTAGTGCTCAGACGGATGATACTCAGTTCATAAAGTCCTCAGGTCAGATGATCATCTAGACAGATCGGCCTCAGTCCAGAAAGGCCTCAGGACGTTTAATACTCAGACCACTTGGGCGCCAAAATGTGCCTAGACTCAGACATCTTGACTACAGACTTGGTTAAGGGAGCATGTGGATCCACACACACTCATATAATGTTCACCAAACCATCCACCTACTTGCTCAACCTTTTAACCATATCCATCCATAAATCCACCCACCCACAGCCATTACATCCACCTTCTATCCACCAACTCATACTCATCTACCAAGCCATCCATATTAGCCCACTCATCCAGACACCCACTCAACCATATCCATCTATCCATCCATCCACCTACTCAAACCTATCCATCCATCTATCCACTCACTCACACTCTTTCACCCACCCATCTCCATTAGCCTACCCATCCAGCCACCCACTCAACCACATCCCTTGAGGAATTAAATAACTCACACAGGAAAGCCACAGAACACCCCATTGTTCAAACAATTCGGAATATGAACCATGTTTTCGAGAAATTTTTGCCTTAAAATCCGAACACATTTTCAGAAACGAAACACCTACATAGCGTATCCAACGCCGGGAAATATACGTAAAAAGAGAGAGAATAATGCAAGAATAATGCCTTTTTATTTTCCTTAGCCAGTGCCCCTCTTACATAAAACAAAATACTCACACGACTGCAACGCAAACGACAGAAGCGGACATTTATTTACTTACAGTAGAAAGATAATGCTCACTTTTAGTACCGGCCAGGTTGAGATGTATGTGTGTGTGTGTGAATTGAATTGAATTGAATTGAATTTATTGGTATACTCAGGCTTATAAAAGTATGGAGCACAGCTCCTACAATAAATAAATGGTATAAATTTATAATTCAAGAAATAACTAGACTATTTGCAAGTGATTAACAATAAAACAAAAATTAGGTTTTGAGATACACAAAGCTTACCAAAACATACTTAAAACTGCTTTCACAAACAAAGATAAATTTCTAAGAATGTTTACATTCGTGCTTTGCAGCAACAAAGCATACTTAAAGTATGTAGGCCTGCAAGCATAATATTCTGGTATATACATCATCCTTAACATCACAATATCTGTGTTATTGCAAACGAAAAGAACATGATATTCATCACTGTTTGTGTGTGTGTGTGTGTGTGTGTGTGTGTGTGTGTGTGTGTGTGTGTGTGTGTGTGTGTGTGTGTGTGTGTGTGTGTGTCTGAGTGTGTGTGTGTGTGTGTGTGTGTGTGTGTGTGTGTGTGTGTGTGTGTGTGTGTGTGTGTGTGTGTGTGTTCTATCAATGGCGGGTGCTTAAGGACACCTGGGCATCTGTCCTGAACAAGCAGAGGCCTACTGTACACATAGCCAAGAACACCACGGACAAACATCACTCCAGGCAGAATATTCAGGCTTTCCAGAGATGCCCCTCAATTGTTATGTCTATATTATAAACAGATAATGCTGACTTGCTAAATGATCTTTTACACTAATGCTTGTTATTAAACCATTATCCTGCTTCCCTTGGATATTATACGCCAGAGATCATTCATGCGCGACTGGATGGACTAGAGCAGCGATACTGGCCTATAATTTGTGAAGGTCCTGTACAGTGGCGAGGCTCCCAGGTGGGCGAGGCTCCGATCAATGGTTTCATTTAATGTGCGATAATGACGCTCCCATAAACGTGCTCGTTCGGGTTAAATTTGAGATTCCTGCTCCCGCAAGTAGTGCTGTGTGCTGACAAATAATGGCCTGCCGATCATACGTTTGAGAAGGATATTAGAAAATTATTGACGACGTAAACCACGCAAAATGAGCGCTTCTCGCCAAGGTCCGGGGCCGGAATGAAGACGGAGGACTACTTGGGAGAGATACCATCACTACAGCAAGAAAGAAAAAGGTCTCTCCTAGCTTTCTACACTCAAGTTATTTTTATATGTTACTCTAATCTAGTTCATTTTAGTTCCACTTGGCTAGTTTTCTGACCTCGTATTTCCATCGCTCAGTAATACAACTAAACATTGATGTCTTGTTGGGGAAAAGAAAATACTTGGACTGACACTCAACAAGGGTATCTTTTGTAACACCTTGGAGTGGTGGACTTGCTGTGCGGTGGGTCCGTGTGCCCCAGGACGGTGGCTGGATGACACACGGAATCACTGGTAAGGAAAACGGGTATGGATTCCTCATTTAAATAGCAATGAATATTTGATGGGTTCGTGTTAGAAGGTTCAATCAGGCCGAGTCACTGGAAGAATTTTTTAATGATTAATGTCTTGGTCTGAGTCAAACCAAACTTAAAAAAAAAAAAAAAAAGAGTTATTAGTAAGTCTAACATTATGTAAAGTGACAAACTACTTTTTCTTATTTTCAAGTATTATCACCTGACAGTTTTTTTTTCATTATATTCCTAAAGATAAGCACTTTTTAACGAGATACATTTTAAAATACACTAAAGGCAGAGGCTGCACACACATATTACCTCCAAGAATATTAGAAAAAAAGAGAAAAATAAAAAAAAAGAAAAGGGAAAGGGGAAAAAAAAAACACACCAATGCCCTACTTTTCACATAATTAGACAAGTAAGTCACCTCTTGCCATTCAGTAAACCAACAACAAGATCCAATCCTAAGCTGTTTAGTTTGATATCTTCTTTCATTTTACAGCCGAGTTATGGGTACGATTGTGGCACTGCGGGGAACAAATTACATATCCAAATGTGCTAAAGTGTAACATGATCCACACGTTTATGGCCCATCACTCAGCCTCAGCCAGCACACCAAGAAGTTTACGAGGGCAACTTAAAGGGGGATGGGGGAGAGAGAGAGAGAGAGAGAGAGAGAGAGAGAGAGAGAGAGAGAGAGGAGAGAGAGAGAGAGAGAGAGAGAGAGAGAGAGAGAGAGAGAGAGAGAGAGAGAGAGAGAGAGAGAGAAGAAACACATTTTACTTCAGTCCTGTATTCCCGGAAAAAAAAACAAATAAATAAATAAATCGGTATAATTTTAGCAGCATAAAATAAAATACACTTCAGTATCAGTACCAGACCAGCCTCAAGATATGCCCATAAACGCACATTATGAATTACCTTTATAGATTTATGCATACATACCCGTGTGTGTGTGTGTATATGTGTGTGTGTGTGTGTGTGTGTGTGTGTGTGTGTGTGTGTGTGTGTGTGTGTGTGTGTGTGTGTGTGTGTGTGTGTGTGTGTGTATAGCGGTCAATTACTGATCCTTCTTTACGAGCGGCAGACCACACATTAATCCCAAGGGTCACCGAGGCGCCGATGTTGAGGAGGGCTCGTGATGGTGCGGCGTGTTGGGAGCGAAATTACACCTGAACCTTCATGCGGCGCGAGGGTAAGCAAGGGATTTCGTTGAAAGAAAGATCGCAAATTGTAACAGAGGTATCAACGAGGTATCGGACGTTGTTCTCTCTATCTGTCAGTCTGTCTGTCTGTCTGTCTGTCTGTTTGCCTGTTAGCTCTGTTTGTCTGTGGTTGCCTGTCTGTCTGTCTGTTCCTCCCCCCTCTCTCTCTCTCTCTCTCTCTCTCTCTCTCTCTCTGGGCGTCTCCCTTCAGAGTCAACATAACCCGTGTGTCAGGGGAGGCGGCGGTACAGGAGGCGGTGCAAAAGTCCCCATGATCACTGAACCGGCGCTGGGGAGTAGCCTGGCCCGCGGGGGAAAGGTCATGTGTGAGATCTTGCTTGATTAATGTCAGAAAGATCACCGAGTATTGATTGTGGAGAAACAAACACCTGTCTTACACCTGACCAGGCGTTCAGTGTGAAACGAGGCGTAGCAAATCACTGACTGTCCTCCATGACTGACTTCTTCCTTGCTCATTTATTTGAAGAGTGTGTTGAAAAATAATTTTTGATCAGTTCACCACCAGCGCGTGTAAGACAATAAAAGGAAAACATCGGTAAGGCAGGCTGGGGTGAGAAACTTTTGAAGGGGTTGCAAGGAGTGTGAGTGGCTTTTTTCTCTTTGAGGTGACTGGTAGTGTGAACGGAAATTAATAGGATATTCTATTGGGCATATTTTTGTGCACATGTTACTCAGAAAAGAAAAGATGGCGCTCAAGTCAGGTGTGTGGCATCGAGGCTGCACCTGACTGTCTCTCGTCCTGCAGGTCAGCAATGTATAGACGTGGGTGGTTACACAACTTCCTTCATGTAAAGAGAACAGTTAGAACATTTTATGGATCCCTTCAATCTTTTTGTGCGGCCAAGACACCTTTCATGGATGTATAACCGCTGAAGGCAACCAGAACGATGTCTTTAAAAGGACGTTTTACGATAGCATTCTACAGGTCGATCAACAAGAGGAAAAAAAGTTTCGGTAAAATATGACCAACACAGGAACAAGAAAGAGAAGCTGTAACACTGTCAGGCGAAGAATGGTCTGAGGGAGACCTTGCCCACCCACCTCCTCCCACCTTAACCCTGCCATGACCCGCTCTGCCTTGATCCGCCTCAACAGCCGCCATGGCCAGTCCTGCCCCTTTAACACACCTTCCTGATGATAATTAATGTCTTGAGAAACTATTTGACCTCCTTAATGTCACATCCACCGCGATCATCACCAAGACGCAGAGGAACTCGACCAAATTATCCCGTCCCCATGAGGCCTGGAGTGTGGATCTTGTGCTCTTCGCTGCGCTGGACGAAACACACTCCACTAAAACACTTCGCGCTGAGCAACAATCAGTATTAGATTAAAACCTGAAGGTGTCTTGAAATGGACCACGTGGACTGCACTCGCTGTGATCTAAATAGTGATTGGGAGCCGTCGGGAAGCTATAGTGACTCCTTGTAACTCCTTCCTCTATACGACCTTCAAGATACGAGTAAAGGAAAGGAGAGCAGCGGAGCCATTCTTATCTTTATGGCTGTCACCCGCTGCTCCGGTTCACCTAAGTGTTCCTCCCTTCCTGGTAATGGCTCAATGTTGCCGTAATGTCACCAGAACCGCAGACCATCGCAGGCAACCAGACAAAGAGTGGACGGCACTAAAGGAGGAATTAAATGTCCATCGTCTGAGTGTTGAAGACTTGACAGGAGGGAGCGACTGCCCACGCGAGACCATCTGTGATTTTCAGGGATGGGGGTTAACACTTGAGGGGTTTAGATGAACCAGAAAGAGCGATAAGATATATATATATATATATATATATATATATATATATATATATATATATATATATATATATATATATATATATATATATATATATATATATATATATATTCCTCTCTCTCTCTCTCTCTCTCTCTCTCTCTCTCTCTCATCATAAATGAAGGAAAAAAGAAAGTCACTCATCAATATAATAAATAAAAGAAATGCAACACAAGCAAGTCAGTTCGCATGATAGACAGGAGCTGGTGGTTCCGTCAAGTCCCTCCAGCAGTGCATCAATGCAACAACACACCTGAGGGGCACCTGTCCATGCCGTCACACGCCACCACCACCACCATTCCATTACACACTAAGCCTCATGAAAGGGCATCAATCTCGCACCAATGTGGACACTGAATAGCTCAAGAAAATCCAAACGTTGCCGTGTGAGAACAACGCCTGACATTCACACTGACGGCGAGAGTCCTGTGGTTAGACATAACGAGCAAAAAATGTATATAGGGCAGCTCTGTAAATAAGAAGAGACACGAGTTGCTTTAGAGCATTAATTTATGTTATTGAGATGTCCAGATAATCTCCTCGTGAAAGTGTTTTAAGTACCGAGAAGAAAAGACTTGTGTGTCATGCTCTGTCTTCCTCTCGGTTCCTGCTCTGAGTTGCGATCGTGCAGTCCCAATAAATTTTGTCTCAACCCCACCCCCTCCCCATCCCCGCTGCTCTCCTCCTGCCGCCTTCGCATGTCTCCTACCAAAGCGGCGAGGAGAGGAAAGTCTTGCGTGTTGCGGTGAGTGGCTCCGGAGTCGAGGACGCGGCAGTGGCCTGATATACTGTTAATTAGACTTACGAGAATTACTTACGGGGAACCAAGGGGACGCGAGACATAAGACAGAGAGAGACGATTGTAATTCCTCATCTCTTAGGTTTGCGAGTCTACTTTTTTTTTTTTCAGTTGCTACCTCTTATCACTTGATTTTATGTGATGGTTCCAGTAAGTTTATGAGCAGTTTTTCATTCACATTGCTACCAAGTGCCGTCATTCATGCGTAATGGAGGACAGTGGAAAGGCAGTGCAGCGACCCAGAGCCTTCTCAATTAGACAGGACCAGACGGATTCCTGTTCTATAGTCGAGGAAATATGTACCTTGGGTAAAGTATCGAAGGTACCTTATGGTAACACGCCCCATAAGTGTCGTAAGTGAGGTGTGCTTACCTTCCAAAAGCTCAAGGGCAAATACATGACCTTCCGCCGCACCTCTACCCCTCATTAAGTCTTCAGCCCGTCCTCTATCCCTTCCTCTTTCCATGCAAGACTACCGCCCTCAAGACACTTTCCCCTTCTCTTGCCTTCCACTTTTTTGTGTGTGTTACTTTCGTGTAATTATCTTGTAAAGTATGTAGTAATTATAAGAATTATGGTTAATAATACTAACTAAAGTACTGCAACTTATCGTCTTGCAATTGCTGCTGCTGCTGCTGCTGCTACCACAAAAACAATAACAAAAGCAACATCAGCAACAACGGCCACTACTAATACTACTGCTGCTGCTGCTGCTGCTGCTGCTGCTGCTGCTGCTGCTGCTGCTACCGTTGCAGCTTATGGTGATACTGGTACTGTTGCTGTTACTATTACTATTATTACTACTACTGGTACTATTGCTACTACTATTACTACAACTACCAGCATCATTACCACGGCTACTACTACTACTACTACTACTACTACTACTAGCACCACCACCACCACCACCACCACCACCACCACCACCACCACCACCAGATCTCTTCCGTCAGCAGCGGCAGGTCTGAGGGCGCCCTGAATAGCGTCGCCACGCCCATCACCACCGCCCTGCACTGGACGAGGACAGAGGCTGAGCGACGAGAGACTCGCGTGTGTGCGTTCTATTAGTCTGGCCCACAATTATTATGAGTCTTACGACCAAATTATCGGTCAGTAATTTGCAGAGTTATCATTATCTAGTGAATCAATATGCGACCACGTCAGACTCAACTGCCAGAACACGAGGGGAGGGAGAAAGAGTGGCGGTAAAAACATACATAATAATAAATAAACACAGATGTAAAACTGGACCGCTCTACTGAAGGGGGGTTTTCTCAATTCCTCGGCGGCAGGTGATATTAATGAGATGGTTGGTGGAGGCGGGTCTCCGGGGTGTGTGGAGGGCCGCGCATCACCCACCCCAGACATAATGAGCAAAAAACCCAACGCCTGCCGCCGCCACCACTCCTATGAACATCCCTTTCTCTCTCTCTCTCTCTCTCTCTCTCTCTCTCTCTCTCTCTCTCTCTCTCTCTCTCTCTCTCTCTCTCTCTCTTCCCTGCGACCTAAGTCTAGCAACCGAACCAGCCATTCAAGCTTTAGTAATGTATATTCATTAGCGGCTTGATAAACGTCCTCGGATGGTGGTTAGATTTAGTCCACCTCACCAAAAGGGTTAGTTAGATAGAGCTGGCTTAAGTGCGCGCGCTCTCTCTCTCTCTCTCTCTCTCTCTCTCTCTCTCTCTCTCTCTCTCTCTCTCTCTCTCTCTCATTAGCATTTTTTTTTTCACCATTATATGTGCAAATAGGGTATTTCTTTTCCCACAAACAAAAGATCATGTCATTCCAAGGAAAAAATGTTTCCGTAAATAAATGCTTTTACTACACAGACGTTTGAGTTGGGATAGACTTAACCTTAATGGGAAATTGTACCTGCTGTAGCGGAGGAATTTCACTCAAAGTACCCACATTAATTTCGATTCTAAATAAGGTATTAATTTCTTCAGTCAAGCACTACATTGAATGTTTTCATTGTGTATATAAAGTGTGTATATAAAGAGCAGTGTTTAATGAATTTTGACGTGCCACAAGACCATCATTCAACAGAAATAGGTACCAGTAAATGGAAAATAAAATTTTTGTCACGTTCGCCATAAAAAGCATCTTGCATCAGTCTCTGCTATTGTAGGTCACAGCAATCTATAGCCTCTCTCCGACTGGAAAAGAATGAATATAAATCACCAAATAAAGTTACTACATGATAAACTCTACCCTCCACTAAGGTAGCAAAAACTGGACCAACACTGGAAACTAACTACTTGATAGAGTTAATCTCCAGTTTTGGTCCAGCTTTTCTGCCTTAGTGGAGGATAGAGTTTCTCATGTAGTAACTTTATTTCTGTTCATTCTGCTCGAGTTAGAGAGAGGCTGCACATTCCTATGTCTAATACGACATAGAAAAATAATCATTATATATACTCGTATATATATATATATATATATATATATATATATATATATATATATATATATATATATATATATATATATATATATATATATATATATATATATATATATATATATATATATATATATATATATATATATATATACACACACACACACACACACACACACACACACACACACACACACACACACACACACACACACACACACACACACACACAATCCGTATGTTTGTTTGTGCATTAAAAAAGTGTTTGTTATGAACTTCAAGAAACGATGAACTGAATTATTTGTCACATTCAACAGGTTCTACAAGGAAGAGAATAAAAGAGTCCACTGTTATACAGTTTTTATAGAGTAGGAAAAGAAAAGCTTCGAGTTGGAAAATTTCTCGCCTGAGTTGGGGTTTCTTCGCTCTGACAATAACTTTTATTAATGGCCTCGCCCAACATGTTACCTAATTTACAGTATGGTATATGTGCAAATTTTCATCCGCCACTTCTTTTTAGTTCAGGAAAATAGGAAAACTACTTTCATAATCGAAGTTTGAACCCTTTTCCCTGACCCTCATCTTTTCCTTGGTGGTCAGGCGGCGGGCGAGAGAGAGAAAAAAAAAAAAACTGGATAATGCATTCTCTTAGTTTAAAGTTTTCCATCAAAACCATCCCGTATATGTTTAGCTGAGGCACTGTGGAGGCAAAGGGAGGGCAGCGCCACCTGGGACAGGGAGAATACTTGTTTGCCAATATGGAAAAGTGACGTTTCCTCCAATGCTAACTAAGGATTGCCAAGGGAGTGATGATAATGTGAACAATCATCCGAAGAAATACACAAAGCCTTAATGGAGGTGGATGAGTACTTACAAAGATAATTATACTGTTCTGTATTTGTTCTGTAATACATTTGTTTTAAGCTACCATCACCCAGACATAATAATTAACATTCGCTATCATCACAGTTATATGATACCACATCGTAACATTAACCTGGAAAAAAACTTTTCACTACCTGCTCTAATAAAGGTTTTTTTTTTTTTTGTCATAATAAATTTCTTGTTCATAAAGTTTTTTCATTTCATAATATTGTTTCCTGCCCATAATAATAAACTTTTCCTGCTCATAATAAAGTTTGTCAGCTCGTAATAAAGTTTCCCGTTCAAAATAAATATTTTTTCCTGCTTAGAATAAAATTTACAAACCCCACATTCGAGTTTTCCTGCACCCACCCCACACCACTCCCCTGGCCCGTCCCCGTCTGTTGGCAGCAGCTCTACATAGAAGCCTGCATTAGGTCTCCCCGTCACTGGAGGAAAGACAGAAAGCAACCACCGCATTAAATGAGGAGTGGAGGGCAGTGCGACCTGTAATGATGAAACTCAACCCGAATTTACGATGATGCTCATTAGCCTTCCTGCCCTCGCTAGTGAGGTGAGGTGAGGGGGGAAGGAGGAGCGGGAGAGGGGAAGTGTGTCAAGGTAAGGTGAGTCACGTGGTTTTTAATTACTACCATAACAAGCTCAATTTTGTTTGTTCTGATTTATGAAGAGCCACGTGCCCTTCGGTATGAAACACAACTACGGCGTGGACTGTATTGGCGTGTTATACTGTGTTAGTTTTCTTTTTAAATTTTTTTTTTTTACCCAATGAAACTTTACTTAACGACAAATGTAAGAGAATTCTATGACGAGTGGCAAATACGAGAAAGACATTATTATACTTTCTGATATGTACAGTAGTGACAATATGGCAAAAATGACAATTCAAACGTCTTTATCATCGCCACTTGAGTACAAATGTAAATAATAATAAGCCTGCTGGCAAATGCATAATAGATTTTCTTACATTTTTTGATACACATTAAAATGATAAGTGGGAGTGGAAGTTTGGAACACCCTGACGCTGCCTTGAATACTCCGGCTCCAATCCTTTACATCACTCGTTCCGTATGCCGTGGTGATGGTGCGCCAAAATCAGCCAGTCAGACAACCAGCCAACCTTTGTCTAACCTTAAGGTCAGTGATGGAAAGCGAGTATAAAGAAAACGTAGGTGTGAAGTGTTCATTCCCTTATCCTCCAAAGTAAAAAGAATGAAAACAATGAAAAAGTGAGTAATGCTTAATATCAGAGAATTCAAAAAAGAAATTATTATTATTAAGATATTAAACTATGCTCAACTGCATCCTCAGTTCTTATGAGGTTGGTTTCTAAGCCACACTGCGCCTTTTTTCCCTTTACTCTCCAATGGCTCACCCTGTAAAAGGAGCTCTCAGTAAACTTGTTAAGAGTTCATCACGGTGAAGTACAAACGAACATCTGTCTTATCAACGTCCGCCCATCTCTCTCTCTCTCTCTCTCTCTCTCTCTCTCTCTCTCTCTCTCTCTCTCTCTCTCTCTCTCTCTCTCTCTCTCTCTCTCTCTCTCTCTCTGAATAAAATCAGGTGCACCGCTTTTCCTCCGAACCTTTCCACCCACCAGTGTCTTCCAGTTTAACAGATACCTGAGTAAATTACTGCCTTGTTCCTCCCATTAAGTCAGACGCTTCATGTATTAGACCCTTCCCCTTCCCATAAGTACGACGATGCTGCACACACACACACACACACACACACACACACACACACACACACACACACACACACACGCGGAGGAAAAGCAGGGCAGTGGATAAGTACAGAATCACATCCCTCGATCATCGGTCACACAGTTTATCGATCCATCATAGATAAGAGCATACCTGACCCACTGCGCACCTGCCACCACACCTGACTCGCTCCATTAATATGCAGAGTGAGCCTCATAGTGTATGCAGCCGCGTGCATTCTTCACGATTATTCAATATTTTCTGATTGATATAATGATCATATTTTTACGTTATGGTGGGAAAAAAAAACTGGATTGCCGTTCCTGGATCTGATATTTATCGTCCTAATTACCTGCACGAGACGGATCATGTGATTAAGGTGCCACAGGTGTGTAATTTAGAGACGGCAGGTGACCACAGGGAGGCCGGTCTTTAGCCAGCGAGTGCAGGTAACATAATTTAACCCCAAGAAGAACCTGTATGTACCTAGGAGTCAGCTAATTTGACTAACATTATATATATTTCTTTAACCTGCTTACACCGTCTTTATTTTTTTTTTCGTGCTTTTTACTTATTTGCCTCACACAAACGTGCATCTACGAGCCCTCCTATTCTATTAACGGATCATTTTACTCGTGTGAGCGTCGCGTCCCCTGTCCAGGTAACATGAAGAACACCTGGGGCCGCGAATAGACTGCCTGCTTCCTTTACCCCCACCAACGCGCTCTGTGGAACCTGCTACCTGCCGCCGAGCCGTCCTCCTCTTTCCTGGTATTTTCAGCCAAGCATTATCTTCACCCAACGTCTGGTCGATTTGCAAGACTCAGGTTTAGACTCCTCAGTACGTCACGGATTAGCGGCACGCACCTCCTGAATACTGATAGGAATCGTTATGAAAGGCGTCACAATCCAGGGCGGCTCCTGGACTCTCGCCTCCTCACTGCACGGGTTGAGTAGCGGCCAGGCACGTGTGTGTGTGTGTGTGTGTGTGTGTGTGTGTGTGTGTGTGTGTGTGTGTGTGTGTGTGTGTGTGTGTGTGTGTGTGTGTGTGTGTGTGTGTGTGTGTGTGTGTGTGTGTGTGTGTGTGTGTGTGTGTGTGTGTGTGTGTGTGTGTGTGTGTGTGTGTGTGTGTGGTGGGGGGGGAAGTGAAGGAATGTACACGTTTTATAATTTGTCTCATTTTTTCTACTCGTAATATTATTTTAGTGTTAATTTGAACACATCATAGTACACTTCTCCTCCTCCTGCTCCTCCTCCTCGTCCATATCTTCTTCCTCTTCCTTACCCTCACTCGTGTCTATAAAAAAATAACTATTTTATCGCAGCTCTGAAGTGCCTCTGTTCCCAGACGATGGCCAGCCCTCAGGTGCGTTTGTGTCCATTAGTCTCAGGTGGTCAATTATATGTGCAAGCGTTACACATTAAGCAGAGATATTTCATTAATTATTTGACTACATTAGTTTCGCCACTGGTGGTAGATCAACCTCTAGACCTGGGGGTTCCCAAACTTGGGTACACGTACTCCCTTGGGCACTCAATTCTTTTTTTCCCAGGATTGTAGCTGTTATAAGTAATCTAATTAATGTATTAATGTCCATGTTACTCATTCTCTTTGGCAACTCATATGTCGCGCAGGTGTGCTGGGCGTTACAGAGTACGGTCACTATGCAGGAGCTGCTGAGCCACATCATCCATCGTAAAAAAAATTAAAAAAGCACAAGAGGAGTTTCTTTAGTTTCTTATCCGTACATCATTTACTGTTTGTCCGTCTTGGAATATATTGAGTACATTATTAACGTGTGCAAAACTGAGGAGGAAAACGTCCATTCAAACAGTATTACAAATAGAACATAATAAAAAAAAGGTGCATTACTCGTGAATTTAATTTTCGAACTGACAGTTCACTGCAGACTTACATGTTATCTTCTATCGGTATGTTCAAAGTTGCTAATCTCAGCTCACTAAATACATAATTACAAATTCCTTACATCAACGCTTATTTTGATGCTTTTATCAGCAAAAGTTGACCTTCCATAACCATTGATACATCCTCCTTTATTCTATATTTACAACTTTCTACCAAAATCTACTTCAAGACTGGAATACCAAGGCACATCCCTAACTAAATTTGCCACGCTACTTTTCATTCTACTGTTCTTTTTTGTTAGCTTTATACAATTAATTTAGTTTTCATGGATTTTTTAGACCTAAGAAGTCTCTTTCCCGTGAGAGAGAGAGAGAGAGAGAGAGAGAGAGAGAGAGAGAGAGAGAGAGAGAGAGAGAGAGAGAGAGAGAGAGAGAGAGAGAGAGAGAGAGAGAGAGCAGAGTGGTAGCGGAAATAAATGGATTGTCACAGG
>NC_087155.1:23735055-23772555 GCF_035594125.1 Scylla paramamosain | reverse complement strand
TGGAGGAGCAGCTGACTGAGATTATAAAGAAACGTTGAGTGAAGTCTTTGTCTTCATTGTGATATCATGGCGCCTTGTGGTAATGGTAATAGTGAACTGTGCACATCTCCAGCTTTATTTTTGTGTTCGTTTCTGTTCTTCCGTTTCTTTTGCAGTGTGAATGCCTTTCGATATCTGTTTATCGGTGAGTCAAGCGATCAATAAATGTCTCTCTCTCTCTCTCTCTCTCTCTCTCTCTCTCTCTCTCTCTCTCTCTCTCTCTCTGTAAACACTAACAGAGTTCTCGATTTCGTCCTTCATATATCCCTTTCACTTCTCTGCATATCTACATGAATATCCACATTTCCCCCACCTCCTTCCTCCTCCTCCTCCTCCTCTTTCTCCTCCTTCTCCTCCTCCTCCTTCTACTCCTTCTCCTCCTCCTGCTCCTCCAAGCCGGGTGCGCCGTTCTGGACCATTACTTCCACACAAGAGGGTCTGGCGGCCTGACAAACACGGTAGCGACGCTCTCTCATTGCTCCGCCACCGCCGCCGCCATCACCACCACCATCACCTCCAACACCAACACCATCTCCACCACCACCAACACCAACACCATCTCTACTATCACTAACATCATCACTATCACCACTAACACAAACACCGCCATCTTCACTACCACTATTCTAGGTTAATACTTCCACTACTTTTTATTTTCGTATTCTTATTATGTGTCCTTCATTATTACCACCACCACCATCACCACACAGCTAAAACTTTACCCCCATCACTATTTTCTATATGTATCTAAGTTCTCCCCCTCTAATATTAAAAAAAATTCTTTCCATTCATCCATTTCATCATTTCATTACGCACCAGAAGACATCATCAGCGTCACTATCCCTCTGCCACATACACCACATCCTCACCACACTACTGCCATTGTACTTCCACCCCTTCCAGTCCCTCTACGCATCTGCCACCGCTTTCAGACCCTCAGTAATGCAGCCTCCTCTTTGCCAGTCACCTCAGCTGCCTCCATCACCATCGGCACTGCAATCATCACCTCCAATACGTGTACTCTACCAATACTGCTCCCCCCCGACTCCCCACTACCGCACCACACTACCACCCCTCACCATTCCTCAAACCAAATCACTACTGCTACCATACCCGACCATGCTACCATAACTATCTCGTCTCCCATCGCACGCTGTCTCATTCGCCTTTGCTTCTGTTTTTGCCATTACAGACACTGCCATCGACCTCACGTGGGGGTCATCTGTGGTGTATGGATGGGCCGTTCTATGTAGTGATATTTGTGTACTGAGTGTTGTGTTTCTAAATTTGTGATCAATGGACGGTTGTGTTTATCTATCTGTTTGGCATCAATATCACCATTCCATCTGTAATGAATCTATAATGAATGCAAGTGATATAACAACAACAACGATAACAACTGCGACAACGACAACATCAACAACATCAACATCAATAACAACTATAACAACAACAACAACAATAATCAATAACAACAATAACAGCATCAACGATTACAACAACAATAATCACTATTACTGCTGTTACTACTACTACTACTACTACCACCAATTCCACTACAAAAACAATAACAGTAAAAAAGAGGTTGTCATGAACGCTTTCCACTACTTTCTTCAATATATTCTTTCACCACCACTACCAACACTATCATCACTATCATCACCACCATCATCATCCACAAGAAGACCCAAACATTTTCCCTCCACCACCACCACCACCACCACCATCGCACCTCCGAAGATATAACACAGTCGCCGGCACGCCACAGAGCGGTAAAATCTCTGTATCTCTGCTGTCTGATATGGGTTATATATAGTCTAAAATAGCAGGTACCCGGGACTTGACAGAGTGGGCAGTTAATTTGACACTGGAGAAGACTTACATGTGTGTGTGTGTGTGTGTGTGTGTGTGTGTGTGTGTGTGTGTGTGTGTGTGTGTGTGTGTGTGTGTGTGTGTGTGTGTGTGTGTGCAGGGGAGATGGGTCCAGAATGTAAACACGCAGACAAAAGCAAATGAAGTTGCTCAATGTCGGTTCATCTTTGTTTTTTGGGATATTTTTTTCCGGGCGGCCTAAATAAAGTAGTGTATTTAACAGAGATAAAACTCTCTTGTTGACAGTGGCTACTCGCTGGCCAGATGAGCCTGACGGAGAGAAAGGACAGAAACACTGAATCCCTTGCACACTGTAAGCTCAATTTATAAAGAAAACCATTTATTTTACAAGAACTGCAATGTGAGAGATTTTAGTGCCATCACTTTCAAGTCTCTCTGGTTACATGGTGCAGAGGAGACAACGGTACACCTGAAAGGTACACCTGGCCGGCTGATCAAGCTATGCAGCTCTAATCTGATGTCCCGCTATGTGTACCTGTGTTGTAGGGACGTCAGGTCGTTGGTTCCAGGTGACGCGCTGACAAAAGGAGCAAGGAAACCTCAAGTCCAATACATAGTTTCAGCAGCGGGCGGTGCTCTGGACCACCGCCAGCGCGTCACCAGAATAGTAGCACCTGCTCTGAGGCTTTCAATTCAGATGAGGAACAGGGAGGAGCAGCGCCTTCTTGTAGTTGTCAAGTGAAGGCTCCAGCAACCCGCATTGACGCCTCTAGGACACTCACAGCTACCGTGGCTATTCAGACCTGACATACCGGCGGCTTGTTTGGCTGCCATTCAATGCTGGTTGGACGCCTTTTGCTACTGGTTCAGTAGTTACTTTAATATTCATGAAAACATCTGATTGACGATCCTTATTTGATTTACACAATGTATTAATTTGACTTCAAACTTGATTGCCAACAGCAGTAGAGCAAAATCACCGGTGGTCCTAATGTACACGCAACAATTCGGCACCTGTAGTGCATCTGACGAGTAGTCCTATCACTCACACACACACACACACACACACACACACACACACACACACACGCACACACACACACACACACACACACACACACACACACACACACACACACTCTAGTGAATCACATCCATACTTTTCATGAAGGCAATCGTCAGTGACAGCTGCAGAGTTTCGCATCTACTTTACTGACGAATAAAGGCAAGAATACTGTGCACACACTGAGGCGCGTCCCTCTGCTGTCATCCCTGTTTTCTTATATTTCTGAAAATAAGAGGTGGATATTCACACATTATCTTAAGAGTATATAAAATTACATTACTGTCCATGCTATCAAAATGACCTTACATAGATGTTACCACAGGAACACACTTATCTCGCCACTATCAGGGTAAAGGCAAGCGAAATTCGCTGTTACCCTTGTAAGTTACTCTTACGATCACTAGCTAAGAGTGCAGGCCAGGCTAATGGACAGACCTGGACAGTGCGGATTACACCACTAACATACACTCACATATTGAAGTTTTTAATGATATTCTGAACACTTCAGACTGATATTACAGAAAAGTATCTGTTTTATTATATAGATATCACAGGTGCTACAAGACAGCGAGGCGAGTCATGGCTCCCCGCCTTCCTGTTCCCTCGAGGGCTAAACTGTGGTCAGCAATAGACTGTTGGAAGCAGGTATTGTACTGTGTGAGAAAGAGGCACCACTTGGTAATGCCCGGCTGGTAAGATAAGCTGATTGGCCGGCTAATGGCAAGGCTCAGCGTGCTCGGCGCTAAGTTGTACACCTGCGGCAGGTAATGGTACATACACCGGTGGTAAGTGGAATTCAAGATGTGCGATATCACCCAGGTAAGTTCAGGTTATATTGCGATTCAGAATATTTCATCCCGTGGCTCGAACTTATGAGTCGGTGGCAAGTGTGGTGCGACAAATACATTACGAAGTGTGGGTGTCATTTAGCGTGAGGTTCATCAAGCATAGCGTAGTTTTTTGCCACGTTACGGTGTACTGTGTATGGTGCAAGGCTCACTGATAACTATATTTCCTACATCCACCCTAAATGCAAGATGGCGGAGGCGAACACAATCAAGTGGGGAGGAACTTTCACACATATGCACACCAGATATGTCCCTGAAAGAAAGGACGCGCAGTCTTATTACAGGTCATAAAGACAGCATTGCAGCGCGCTAGTTTGGCACGCTTGGAATATCATCGTTATCTGGAGCCACTTTTTACTCAGTCCAAGTGGAACAAGCGCGATATCAGCCCATTTTTGCTTATTCATGAAGAACGCACGTGCACACACACACACACACACACACACACACACACACACACACACACACACACACACACACACACACACACACACACACACAAGCCCCATCAAAATAATATCCAACATAGAGAGAGAGAGAGAGAGAGAGAGAGAGAGAGAGAGAGAGAGAGAGAGAGAGAGAGAGAGAGAGAGAGAGAGAGAGAGAGAGAGAGAGAGAGAGAGAGAGAGAGAGAGAGAGAGAGAGAGAGAGAGAGAGAGAGAGAGAGAGAGAGAGAGAGAGAGAGAGAGAGAGAGAGAGAGAGAGAGAGAATAATTTTCCTATTTTTAAATGCTTTTTAATTCGCTGGCAGAAAAAAAGTATAATGTGCACGACAGTATTATAAACAGTGACCAGTAATGATAAACATGACGATAATGTTGATGATGATGATGATGATACTTACTACCTCTACTACTAGTACTACTATTACTACTACTATTACCATTACTAGCCTTGCTGCTAATACTGTAACTAACAACAAAAACAACAACAACAACAGTAACACTACTACTACTACTACTACTACTAATAATAATAATAATAATAATAATAATAATAATAATAATAATAATGAAGAAGAAGAAGAAGAAGAAGAAGAAGAAGAAGAAGAAGAAGAAGAAGAAGAAGAAGAAGAAGAAGAAGAAGAAGAAGGTGAATAAATAATAATAACAATAATAATGATAATAATAATAATAATAATAATAATAATAATAATAATAATAATAATAATAATAATAGAATGATGATAATAAACATAATAATAAAATTAGTGGTTGTGGTATCAGTAGTTGCACTAGTGGCAGAAGCAGCAGCAGTATTATCATTATTATTATTAGTTATTATTATTATTATTATTATTATTATTATTATTATTATTATTATTATTATTATTATTGTTATTATTATTACTATTATTATTATTATCATTAGTAGTAGCAGCAGTAGCAGTAATAGCAGTATAGCAGTAGTAGTAGTAATAGTAATAGCACCAGCAGCAATACTATAAATAACAGTAATAAAAGGAATGGCAATAGTACGAGTAGTATTAATAGCAACAGCAGTAGCATCGGTTATCGGAACATAAATCCACAACCACAAAGGGCACAATCCCAGTACCAAACACGCACAACTATAACACTCCACCCGCGGACTCTTAACAAGGCACTTATTTTTTTTCTCCGGCTCTCTTCTCACATCTCCTCGAGCCCTAAATATACAAGGCGCAGACTCGTGTAACAAAAACGTCCATTCCCGTCCTAAAAAGCCTCCGCCTAGAGAGGAACGAAAGCGCCACTACGACAGAGATAAAAGCTCAGTTGCTCAGAGGCTGCCTGGTCAGCGGTGCGAGACGAACGAAGGGTGGGGAAGAGGAAGGGGAGGGGAAGAGGAGGAAGAGTGGGTGGAAGAGAATGGGGAAGAGGAGGAACAGTATGTGGAAGAGAAGGAACAGGATTAAACATAGGACAGACTGGAAAATGAAGAGAAAGGATGAGGAAATGTATAAGGTGAATGGAGGCGTGAGATATGATGAACGAGTGATTAAGGAAAAGATGGCAGGAGTGCAGAGAGAGAGAGAGAGAGAGAGAGAGAGAGAGAGAGAGAGAGAGAGAGAGAGAGAGAGAGAGAGAGAGAGAGAGAGAGAGCGCTAAGAAGACCAAGACGCAGGCAGCGCAGAAGGGAAGGCCAGGCGGGGGTGTGGCTGAAACTGATACCTGGCCTCTTTTGTTATGACTGCCAACACCTGCCGCGACTTTCCCAAACGGCGGCCCGAGGGAGACTCAAACACTCGGCCCCAAGCATAACACGTTCTGTTTGGGCCGGGCCAGACCCCTGCCTGCCCGCCTGAATTACTAACTGGCTGACTGGTCGGTTAACCGGATCGGAGATTAATCCATTGCATATCTGGCTGACTATATGACAGAGAGAATAATTTCTTGCGTGTCCGACCGCAGCGGCCTGACCTGACTGCCTGATTCATTGGGCTGACTGATGGGCTGGCTGGCTGGAAGGGGGACTGATGGACTGGCGTGGTAGTAGTTGACTATTGAGACTCATTGCCTGACTGACTGATCGTCTGACTGCTTCACTGACTAACCGGCTGAATTAGTTGCTTGTATAATTGATGACCTGAAAAACTGGTTGACCGATGCGTTTCCGACAACTGATAGGAAGATTAGCAGTTACAGTTTGTGGAGGAAACTACTGCAGGGCTTTTTAAAATTGCTTAATATGAACAGAGGAGAGAAAGAAAAAAAAACCCTTGATGGTAGGAAAAAAACAGATTGTGCTAAGGATGATAAGCAGGCGAGGAGAATGAGGTGTCAAGCAGATGACTGAGAGGTAACAAGGTGACCTCCGTTGAAACACTCTCCGGACGCCCACGCCAGGAGCTATACGAGTACACCCAGACCAACACCCACATTCACACCCACACAGCGCACCTACAGCCAAACACAGACCAAGGCCCATATTCTTGTCTATAGTCAGTTCCAGACCAAGACCCACACTCACACTTACACCCAGCCAGAACCACATCTAGACCCACGTCATGAGTCAGACCAAATCCTGACCCATCCCCGTCTCTAAGTCAATATATAGAAAACCATGAAGAAAATGCCGGAGATTTTTTGTATCTACTTATTTACTTTTCTGTCTACCTATTTATCTTCATCTATCTTATCTATCTATCTATCCACATCCACGCATGCAAGCACTTAGAGAGAGAGAGAGAGAGAGAGAGAGAGAGAGAGAGAGAGAGAGAGAGAGAGAGAGAGAGAGAGAGAGAGAGAGAGAGAGAGAGAGAGAGAGAGAGAGAGAGAGAGAGAGAGACTGACCTGCTCCATAAGGAAA
This sequence comes from Scylla paramamosain, assembly GCF_035594125.1. Lineage (NCBI taxonomy): Eukaryota > Metazoa > Arthropoda > Malacostraca > Decapoda > Portunidae > Scylla > Scylla paramamosain. The sequence goes on along the minus strand of NC_087155.1, from coordinate 23,765,478 downwards.
AGTGTAAGAGTCTGAACATGATAGCAAGGGAATCTTTCTATCGTCCTATAATTTATGACACGCAAGTTCAGGGATGATGCCAGATCGTAAAAAGAGTAATAAAGTGCCAAGCGAGAGTCGTTAGTTGCTTTCGACGAAAAGTCTGGAAAAAAAATACGTACATGGGAAGGAAACCAAACATGGGACACTTAATGCTAAACTAATTTGACAGTGAATAAAATACGACAAATTTACTGAATATCAAGGCAAAGTCGCGCTAGAGTGGCTGCGAATAAGGACACGAAAACGAGATCACAGGTAGGCTCTGAGAGGGAGGCCATATTAGCGGTAAGGGAAGGATGGGACACGGACAGCATTAGGGTGCACCGAAGATACGCTCAGCCCATTAGGGAGACACAGGGATGTAGTTAGCAGACGGCACTTCTAAGGCTAGGTGGCCGTGAAGGAAGGGCGCAGAAAGACAACAGGGAAGGAGAAAAATAAGAAGAGGAGTTTTAACTGCATCATCATTTCAGAGAAACTCCGCCGGGAGGGTGTTTTGTTTCTCATCAATGCATGAAAAAAAAAAAAGAAACGTTCGAATTTTTTAGACAAATGACGGTGACTTTCAACATTGCATTTTTCTTCTACAGCCAAGATCACCTCCTGAGTCTTGCAGGTTGAAACAAGAGAAACATGGTCATGAGGACGCTCTCTAAAACCCAATGGACACTTCCTCTTTCCCTTGCCCATTGAAAAAGCGAGCAAGATACACATTCTTGAGAGAGGACGAGAGGACCCATTAGCACCGCCAACACCGAATATTTTTCTTCCCTGAGGAGCAACGCTGTGTCGCCTGAGTGGCAAGGCAAATACGGCCCAGCTGACAAACAGGGCGAGTGTGTCCAAACAGAGCCCCGGCGCGCTGTGGGAGGCGAAAGGCTGAAATTACCTGCGTGTTTTCTCATATGTAGCAAGAAACAAACGTGTATGTGAAGGAGGGTTGTGACCTGAGCAGACCAGTCCAAGTGAAGACAAGCGTGGAAGATTCAGGTAAAGGTACTTGGGAAATGACTTCGGCAGGTGCGGCTGGGGAATGATACTGGGGAGTGTTGCTGAGGAGTGATGTTGGCAAACGTGGCTCGGGATGGACACTGGCAGGTAAAGATGGGGAGGGAGGAGGCAGACCTTGTGAGGAAACAGCAGAGCGTGAGTCGCATTGAACAGATGCACAGGTGTTCTGCCTGAAAGTTGCTCCAGCTGTAGCGGAGGGATTCTAGACGGAGAAGAAAACTAGAAAAAAAAGCTGTGTGGAATCCTGAACACGCCTCGCATTAACTGTCTGGATTTCTCTTTCCTCAAGACAAAACAGGAAATGAAGAAAATTTATCGGGGTTATGTGAAGAAATATGAAACAAGGTTGGGTAATATCCTCCTCCAAGCGCGTACAGATGCCGTCCAGTGCCCGAAACGGAGTTAACAAGACAGAGAAAGACGCGTCGACCACGTGTGAGGGCGAGCAACGAGTCCCGACAACTTCATTCCGGCAAAGAGGAGGAGACAACCAAGGCAGCGGGAGGCCAGCCGTATAAAGACATCCTGCGCATCCTCCCAAGCCTGACAAGGCAGCCCCGGTGAGCAGCACACCGCCTCGGCGTCTGAACTCATCTCTTCACTGTTTCGTCGTCACCATTATGTTAATCATCGCGGGGCGTGGCGGGGAGTGCCAGGCCTGTGGTGCAGACAATGTCACCCCGCCACTGCCCTCACTGAACTGGAGGATCGCGAGTAATGATCCAGCATGGTTTCTCTATAATCATTTCGCTCTCTGCTATTCATGGCATGGAAAACCACCACCACCACCACCAACACCAACAACAACAACAACAACACAACCACCACCACCACCACCACCACCACCACCACCACCACCACTAACAAGAACAGCAACAAAGAAGATACCATGAAAATATTGCCATAACTCGATACAGTCAAGATGATAAATCCAAGACAATACTCGATACGTCCGTCGCGACACAATCTACACACGACTGTATACATTAGCACGACCCACGGGGCGCGGGGCGAGCAAGGGGGACTCGACCGCCACGATAAGGCCTACCAAACACATCCAACAAAATCCCCAAAACGCCAGACCACGGGGCGGGGAGGGGGCGGGGATCACCTGGGGCAGCGTGACGGATGTGCCAGTCGTCTCCCGCGCTTGTCCCCGTCCCTCTGCCCCTTGTCCGCGTCCAGAGGGAGGGCGGCGGGATAGAGGGAGGGGAGGCATGCAGGGGAGGTGCCGCAGCAGCATCCTGGTTCATATCGTTCCACAAGAAAGGTTACCCTCTTGTCGCTGTCCGCGCGCCGAGGCACCGATGTATTACTGCTGCTCCTTCGCCGGCTGTCCCTCCCTCACCTCCCTTTCCTTCCCTTCCCTCCAGACCCTCTGACCTCCGCTCACCTCTCCCTCTCCCTCTCCCTCTCTCTCTCTCTCTCTCTCTCTCTCTCTCTCTCTCTCTCTTACATTTCCCGTTGACTCGTTAAACTTGTACATTCTTTTTTTCTTCCATTCAAGGTTCTTGTTCATTTAAGTCTTCCTTTCCTTCTTACCTACTAGTGTGTCTGGTTTACCCAAACGTCCACTTGTATTTGTTACCTTAATCACTGAACCTTTCCTACACTCTGTTCTTTCCTCTTTTTTTTTTTGTCCTCTCTTTCTCATGAAGTTTTGGTTTCACGACTTTTTCTCTCTGGAATTTATCTTTTCACTAACATTCCCCACATGCAAATAAATACCACCACACTCACGCTTCGGCCCAAAAAAACACTCTTGTTGAAGCACCAAGACACCACAAGTAGTCATCTGCTTAAGTATCTCACTCATATTCATTTTCTCAAGCATCACATTCGTCACCATTTCTCATTCTTTCCACGCATGTTCTTTCGTAAACAACCCGGTGCCCTCCATGACCCGCCGCGCACGCCCTCGAAATTCCCTTGATCACGCCCACATGCCCTGTAACCCAGCGCTCCTCACTTCTCACCCTACCTATAACTCTCTCCTTTCCGCACCCTCCTCGGCGTCCCACCCTCCTCTCCTCACCTCTCACCCTACCTACAACTCTCCCTCCTTCCTTCCACACCCTCCTCAGCGCCTCACTCCACGTAAATTAAGAGGAGGCCACACGTAGCTTAGTCTTACTCATCCCTCGCTGACCCTTGCGCGTCTCATTATGCGGCGCGGGTCGTGTTGTCCGTGTTACCGCGCGCTGTCTTCCGTGAGGCGACCTTAATGAAGTTCTCCCTCAGCCCGGCAGGCGTGGCGTGGGAGAGGCCTTGTGGGGTGTGGCTTATGGAAACAACGGCGTGCGAGGACCGAAAATGTATATACTACTTGTTTAAACACGTGCCTTGGCCTCACTCCCTCTCCATCTCTGTCTGTCTGTCTCGTGTGTTGCGCTGTCTGTTTCTTTCTGATTCTCTCTCTCTCTCTCTCTCTCTCTCTCTCTCTCTCTCTCTCTCTCTCTCTCTCTCTCCCACCCCGAATAAGCCACAAGCATTGGTTCCCTCGTTACGGGCTCCGCAGTACAGGCGTGACGGGGCGGCGGCGTGAGGCAGCTATCAGACTTTCACTCACCTGCTCCTCCGTTCTATCTAAGAAGGCCTTCCTTACTTATTCATTTTTACTCTAACGCCATTATCGCCTCCTCTATCTGTTTTTTTTTTCGTGTCTTTTTTTTCGTGTCTTATTTGTTTGTTCGTAATTCTTCTTTCTCTCTTATTTTTTTTTTCTCTTGTTTAAGCTTCGTTTTTTATTTTCTTATGTTTTTTGGGTTTTTTCCGTAATTTTCTTCCATATGCTCTCTCTCTCTCTCTCTCTCTCTCTCTCTCTCTCTCTCTCTCTCTCTCTCTCTCTCTCTCTCTCTCTCTACCATGAAATCCCCCCTCCTCTCCTTCCCTCCGCTTCACTTCCTCCTGCCTTGCCCCGCCCCGCCCCGCCCCGCCCCGCCCCGTCCCTGCCCCGTCCTAACCCTAGCTGACCCTCACGACCTGGGACTTCCCCACCACGACTACCACAACACCACAACACCATTTCACGCTCACCACATGCCTCGTCGCCCCCCTGAGGTCTTCTTGAAAGTATAAAATAAATACAGAATAGTTTATCAGGATGTGAATAAAGAGGGAGGGAAGAGTTTGGAGTTTGATGAGAGAAAAATTTCTAGAAAAAATAAAGAGCATGAAAGAACTGCGGTGTAAATGTGTGCCTGTCTTGCTTATAGACGTTTCAAAATATATGATGAGTGTCAGATAAATATTAAAAAAGTTGAACAAGTTAACAAATACACACACAAAAAAAAAAAATAAATAAATAAATAAATAAAAAAATAATGCTATCAATTATTACACACACACACACACACACACACACACACACACACACACACACACACACACACACACACGAAGGCAAGGCAAGGGAACAAAAACCACATACACGCCAACCCACCAAAAAAAAAAAAAAAAACACACATGTTCCAGGTGGATGTGTGGGCAGGCAGCATGAGCAACATCAAGGAAAAATAAATTATAAACGTCAACCAAACTGTCAAAAAAAGAGGGTTTCATACCTGCACGCAAACATGCAAGATATTAAACAAGATGAATTATTAAAGCATAAATCATACTCTACCAGAAACATACCATGACACTGCAGGGAACAATGAAAAAAAAAAAAGACGAAAAAAACCTCTCTAGCGATACATTATGAATTCCAAAGCAATAGAGAGCATATGAGCTAAGTTTCTCTACTGATATTAAAGAAACACGACCGTAAGACATTTAGGAATATTTAGTCATAAGGCAGCATGGCACAGAGAGGAAATAATATCATTTTATAAAGGCGTAAGAAGGTGGAGGACTGGAGAACGGAGGGGGACTGGAAGAAGGGATGTAAATCTTGCATACATGAAGAAATAAATACTAAAATGCTGTACTAGAGAGAGAGAGAGAGAGAGAGAGAGAGAGAGAGAGAGAGAGAGAGAGAGAGAGAGAGAGAGAGAGAGAGAGAGAGAGAGAGAGAGAGAGAGAGAGAGAGAGAGAGAGAGAGAGAGAGAGAGAGAGAGAGAGAGAGAATGATTTCTAAGCATCAAGAAACCTAAAGAAAAAAATAAATAAAAGATCCTTGGGAGAACAACAAGATTACGAGGAAGACGAGTTGAGTGGAGTGTCATAAACTATCAGCAATGTGTATAGATGTGTAAGTACGTATTTCTTATATCTTGGCTTTGGTAGGTAAAGGCATTCCAGCTTCCCGCCATAAGGCCCCGAAGCAATAGGGAGAATAAACGGTACGATGAGATAAAAAAAAAAACTCCCCTTCGCAATGTTATCTGTTCAGCGGGACATTGTTTGGGCTTCGTTGCAATGCCCACGATGGTCCCGCATTGTTACCGGCTGATGGCATGCTGTGAGAGAGAGAGAGAGAGAGAGAGAGAGAGAGAGAGAGAGAGAGAGAGAGAGAGAGAGAGAGAGAGAGAGAGAGAGAGAGAGAGAGAGGTTGTTTACTGGTCGAGACACACATCTACAAGGTAGGTATCAGTTTCAACTCGTTTCTTTATCTATTTTCCTCTCGTGAAACGTATTGTGAGCAAGAGACGGGATGTGGTGCAGGTGTGTGTGTGTGTGTGTGTGTGTGTGTGTGTGTGTGTGTGTGTGTGTGTGTGTGTGTGTGTGTGTGTGTGTGTGTGTGTGTGTAAGTGTGTGTGTGTGTGTGTGTGTGTGAATTGCAGCAAATACTTACGTGGGAAATTTTCAAGACCAATTAACAAAGTGATAATAGAAATTAGAATAATTTATTCTCTCTCTCTCTCTCTCTCTCTCTCTCTCTCTCTCTCTCTCTCTCTCTCTCTCTCTCTCTCTCTCTCTCTCTCTCTCTCTCTCATATGTGAAAAGAACATGCGCACACTCCCTCCCGAAGACACACACACAATCCAACATGACAATGGGTGAGAGGAAGAAGAGAGAGAAATGGAAGGAGGGATGGAGGGAGGGATGGAGGGAGGGAAGAAGAGAGGGAGGGAGAGAGAAGAGGAAAAGCAAGAACAAGAGAAGTGGAGGAGGGGAGGACAAGAGTTTGGAGAGAGAGAGAGAGAGAGAGAGAGAGAGAGAGAGAGAGAGAGAGAGAGAGAGAGAGAGAGAGAGAGAGAGAGAGAGAGAGAGAGAGAGAGAGAAATGTGTCACCGCCGTATTTACAACAACAACAACAACAACTACTACTACTACTACTACTACTACTACTATTACTACGACAATATCATCATCATAATATTAGTGACAATTTTTCCTTTCCCTTTCTTAAATTATTATGTATATTATTTTTATTACATACAGAGAAGGCAATGCACTTTATAAATAAATAAATAAATAAATAGAGTCAAGTTATGCAAAGCGACCAATTCCAAATATGGTTTTCGGGCGGGCAGTAAAATTAGCGAGCGAGAGAGAGAGAGAGAGAGAGAGAGAGAGAGAGAGAGAGAGAGAGAGAGAGAGAGAGAGAGAGAGAGAGAGAGAGAGAGAGAGAGAGATGGAAAGACAGACAAAAACAGAAAGACAAACAGACAGATAAATATAGAAAGACGTTAAGAATGAAATGAACAACAGGAAAGGAGAGAGAGAGAGAGAGAGAGAGAGAGAGAGAGAGAGAGAGAGAGAGAGAGAGAGAGAGAGAGAGAGAGAGAGAGAGATATGCTGACTCACTTTCTCTTGTCATCTGGAAAGCGGCCGCCCAGCCCAGCCATTGCTAAGCCTGGCGGCCTCCACAAACCTGTCGCTCAGATGCTAAAAAAGAAGCAAAAATATGACGAGGAATAGAATTAAAGATAAGTTAAGCGACTCACAACTGCGCCGTGGCCTCTCTGTGTACGGGACTGTGATATACTGACAAGCTGAGTATGCTGAGTATGCTGATGCTGGGAAATTCAGTAGCGAACAGTTTGGGTTAAAATTTTTAGTCCATTTTTTTGTATACAAGGCAAACAGATAAATTGGAAAGTAAGTACGTACGTATGCCAGTTTACCTCCAAGTCTTGAATTAAATCTGTACATCAGAGTCTCGTATTTTTCCTTTATGGAGGATCAATATCTAGGTTTTTATACGGGTAATATTTTTTTTCTCTCTCGGTGCCGTGTTTATTTACTTGGGGGTCTGCATCCACTTGTATAACGATAATAAAATATATATTCTCCAGGCATTAATATTTATACTTCCTAATGGATTCAGAAGGGAGCTCCCCAGCCTGGCCCCGCGAGCCATGATCTAAGGGACCGATACACTCGTATAAAATAGTTAACTTCATGATAATCTTTGGGGTATTAGCAAAACAAAACATAAAACATAAACTTCTCTCCTCATATTTAGTTTTTATTGTTGTTGTTGTTTTTGTCCCCGGTGACGCAGAAATGCTCTCTCTCTCTCTCTCTCTCTCTCTCTCTCTCTCTCTCTCTCTCTCTCTCTCTCTCTCTCTCTCTCTCTCTCTCTTCCATCAGCCAGGCAAGGGCACAGACATTCCTGACGGCTAGGTGGGATCCGGCGCGGCATCCCCTGTGGCCTGGCCTTGATCTGTGCTTCAGCCCGATGTTTGCCAGCAACATTTGATACACACATGTACGAAACGAGATACCAACACTATTTCATCAGTTTATTCCCACCAACTTCTAAACCTGTCAATATATAGAAATAATTTAATGTTTCTTTCCTTTAAGAGATACACTGAACAAGTTACAAGTTAAACAATTATCGACTCCACCCATTGGTACACTGTCGTCCCACTTGTCTCCTTCCTTATCTTGTTTATAGAAACCGGCCACACTCAACAGAATACGACTCTGGCGAGGGTGTATCGTGTCCAGACGTGTCCTTTAATTCCTGTACAAACAAACAAGAGGACTCCAGATGACGCTACATTGAGGCGAGTTAGATCTGATGGGGGTGACGCTAGAGGTCGTGTGAAGGTGGTGAAGAGTGAAGGGCGAGCAGCAACCAAGAGAGTTAGAATATACTGTACTTAGCTTTCTTTGGGCAATTGGCTAACGAATATAAGGTTAAACTGTTCCCGGCGTGGCTGTAGGAGTGGTGTATCGCGGTTTGTGGTTCAGGTACTGGTATTGGTAAACTTTGTGGGAGAAATGAGTAGTGGGAATAGTCTAGATAAGGGAAAGTGGGTGTAAATTTACTGAGTTACCCTTTGATGCAACCATTTTCTACGACTCCACTTCTATAACGTTCTCTATCAATGCGGCTCCTTTGGTAAACTTATCCATTTGAGCAATAAGTACAACTCTCATTGAATCTTGACTCTGAGATATAACACACAGTATTACCCTCGTTCAGCAGTATCGTAAGGAAACACACAGGTATTCTAAATATTATCTATATCTTTTTCAGTGTTAATAAATGGTTTTAAGTGATAATTATAAATTTTTTCAAGATTTAAATGCTAGTAAACTTCACATACCTAATGAAAAATCGTCTCAAGTTTCAATGACCAGTACAAAAGACAGTACGATTATAAGAAACCCTTTAACACGCTTCCTACTAAACGTGAGGGAAACAGGGGATGGTCTTGCAAGTGTTGGTATTTAACATAAACTGCTTCCAAAAAGTTTATGTCTGTTTCCTGTCCCAGAACAAAGCGTGATACGAAGCAGTACAAGAAATAAACAAATAAAATAAAAAACAAAAAAAAGAAAGACGGAAAGAAAAACAAACAAACAAGCAAAGACACAAAAGAAAGAAAGAATCAATAAACACAGTTAAAGAAGAAGCAGCAGCAGCTCCAGAACTAAACAGCATGAGTAATTAAGCACTAAACCAACAAGTGACCACGTAACATTGCAGCTCTTATGGTTTTGATTATATTAGAATGAGTAATTTGCGGCTTGGAGAAGAGACGTAATGTTTGATTCAGTGCTCTCCTCCCCCTGCTGCTGGCGAGGAGGCGAGGAGATCAAGGCACAGTGCTGATGAGAACCATTATGCAGTTAATTGGTTCATCAAGCCCTTAGTGCGGAGAACCTCGCCTGGAGTGTGGCACAGGGGCAGCATGTGTCCCTTGAAATACGAGTCTTGGTACCTCGAGGCATGCTTAATTATGCCACCACAGTGCTGGGGGATACTAAATGAACTCGTCCTGCAGGTAAACTTGGCGAAAATAATGGTGACAGATTAGATGACATTCACTACATTAGCTTAATTATTACGGTAATTTTGAGAGACTGGAAAAAAAAAAAAGAGGTGGGGGAAAAAAGAAAGACGAGGATGTATTCATCTAATCACCGGGACATAATTAGCTCGACCGCGACTGACTGGCTCACAACCTTGGCGCTGACAGGTGACATAATGAGGCTGATTAATGGGGCGCATCACCTGCCTCCCTGATAACTGACCAATGAACGTGTTGTATTCTGACGCTACATATATTTGATTCTTTTCTTGCTCTACTGTTTATAACATCGTCAGACACGCTTGTATTAATGAGGTGATAACACTCATGCAAAGGACGCTGCTCACTGAAGAAAAAGAAGTCATCGGTGAAGTTCATATGTGTTAACACCATTCGTTATTCAAGGTTCAGTGCGTCAGAGTGCGTGCAGATAGAAAGACAGGCAGACAGACAGACAGAGACACAGACGGACGGACAAAGGGAGAGGCGAGGCACAGCTTGGGGCGTGATACCATGTAACATTGAACACAGCGAGTAACATCAAAGAAAATCTATCGTGTGAATTGAAAACTTTTAAAAAATTATGATAAATCAGAAGGGCGTCACTTTAATTCAATATTCGCCATCCCGCCCCGTGATCCCTAAAGTGACTTAATGGGAAGGGCTGCACCTCGTGTCCCTTCCTCCCTCCCTCCCTCTCTCCCTCCCTCCGCCCCTCCCTCCCTCCCTCCACGTGCAGAGATACAGGAGGACGAAAAATATTTTGAGTAGGAAGACTAACAAGTAAGAAGAAGACGATAAGACTGAAATTAAGTGTAAGAAAGATGACAGCCACCAGCACCAACACTACCAGCACCACCACAACCACCACCACAACAGCAACAACAACAACAAACACCAACAAAGGCCAATAAATCACGGGACACACAAAAGAGAGGCACCGCAGCAAAACACGCATTCCCTTCCCCCCTCCACTCTCTCTCTCTTTTACCTCTCCCTTGCTCTCCCTCTCCCCCAGGCGGCCCCAATACTCGACCCGGAGATAAAGGACGTCACTGTAAGCGGAATGTAAAGTGTTAAAAAAAGAAATGGATGATCAAACAGGCATTATCCACGGCCATTACCCGGCCATCTGCACCTCTCCATCATCCACCACCCCTCTCCCTCCCTCCCTCCCTCCCTCCGCGGGCCACGAGGAGGAGGATGCCCCGTGGGTCTTGTGACATTTCAATCCATCTCTCCGAAGCGACATAATGACGGGGTAGTATTAATTGCCAGGACACGAGAGATATGAAACGCCACCTTTGGAGGACACGAGGAACCAAGCAGAGGAATATAGAGGTAAATAAAAGGAATATTACAAGATTCAATAGACTTACACATAGCAGTCCCTACATAAAACTCCTCGCATAAAGGATCTTGAGAGGCTGCGGGAGAGATATAAGACAGCTGGGTGTGGAGGGAGAGGATGCACTGTGGAACCAGGTTAACGTGGAATTCGGGGTGTTGGCTGCTCCTGTCCCACATTGCTGTCACGTTCACAGTTGACAGGCATATGGTCACCTCTCTCTTTCACTCATACTGTTTTCCTTTGCCTTAATTATTCCAAAATTATAAGTTGTTATATATGACTACATGATCTTTTTTCGAAGTTATCGGCGCTAACATAGAAGAGCAGCCGACCCTACCAGGAATTAACAAGGCCAAGAAGAAGAAGAAGAAAATGAGAGAGAGCGGGACCTGTTGGTTTATATCACTGTATCTGCTGAAGCACCTACGACCACCAGTAAACTGCGTGTGGGAGAAAAAGATGGAGAAAAGAGCAAGGGGCATGGATGCTGAGTCATTACCAGAGAGAGAGAGAGAGAGAGAGAGAGAGAGAGAGAGAGAGAGAGAGAGATGAAAGATAACAGCAAGGCCAAAATAGGGGCAAGGGGCGGGAGGACGCACCATCCATCCACCCACAAACACACGCCCACGCCTAAACAAAGGAAACAAGACACACAGCAGCAGGAGCACGCGAACTGATACAAGCAGATGGACCTGACCAGTGACCGCAAAGCAACAGGGGACATAAAACTAGGAACACGGGAACAGTAAGACACATATTATGAGCGACACAGCGACGCGGACACAGGAGACACTGGAACAATAACACAGGCGGGGGTTAAGGAGCCTCAGAGACACACACACAAAGTCTTCTGGTGAGCGTAGTGAGATCATCTTGTTGCATGGTGCTGCTGCAAGAGGAACACGAAGGAAGACAAAGGATGAACTACAGTAAGATTCATTGGTCTGTGTGAGATATTTTACGGTTTTTAATCTGTGAAATGGTGAATGGTTTATGACAGCAACAGAGGAGGAGGAGGAGGAGGAGGAGGAAGGGACAAGAAGCCTTAGATCAAAGCAGGAAAAAAAAAAATCGTAGGATTCAAAAGGAAAGGACGAAAGGAAGGTAGAGAAAGAAAATATCGAAGAGGAAAGGACGAAAGAATGGTAAAGAAAATATGGAAGACATGGGAAGGAAAGGTAGGTATGGAAGAATAAGAAAATCGACGGATGAAAAGATGTGACAATTTTAATGAGGAAAGAAAGAAGACGCCGAAATGAAAAATTAATATATAGAGACGGAAAAAAAAAAGATATGTATGGAGGAAAGAAACATTGTGTGTGTGTGACTTAATGAACAAATAAAGGAAGGAAAGAGAATGGAGGGGAGGAAGGAAAGGAAAAATAACAAATCAAAAGAAACAAGACGAAAAGAGCAACCTGCAATGAATGCCAAATTATATAAAAAGGAGAGAGAGAGAGAGAGAGAGAGAGAGAGAGAGAGAGAGAGAGAGAGAGAGAGAGAGAGAGAGAGAGAGAGAGAGAGAGAGAGAGCGCTGCATGAGGAAACTGAATGGCAAAAATATGAGAGTTGGTAATTAAAATCTTCAAGGTGCCATTCAGTTCCCGTCTCTTGATCCTTATCTCTTCCTCCTCCTCCTCCTCCTCCTCCTTTTCTTCACTCTCTTCCTTCTCGTCTTTCGCATTTAAAGCCTTCGAAAGTAAAAAAAAGGGGGAGAAAAGACGGAACGAGAGACAAAAGAATAAAAAAGGAACACGAATAGGAGAAAAAGAAAATATGGAGGGACGTAAGGAGGAAATGAGCAAGAGAGAGAGAGAGAGAGAGAGAGAGAGAGAGAGAGAGAGAGAGAGAGAGAGAGAGAGAGAGGAATAAAAACACGGAAGAAGGGAAAAATAGAGAAAAGGCGCAACATAGGAGGGAGGGGGGGGCAGAAAGGGGGAGACTGAAGGAACAAAGGTAAGTGACAGCGAATGATGTATGATGAGACGAGAATAAAAAGGGAGAGAGAAAATTCTGAACGTTCTTGTCTTATCCGTCAAGGGAAGGATCGACACAACCCCAGCCAGGAAAATGGATAAGGAGGAGGTGTTCGTCTTACCCAAGGACAGACAGACAGACCGACACACACACGCACACACACACACACACACACAAAGAAGGAGAAGGAGAGGGAGAGGTGTGTTTACGAAAGGTGTAGTGACGAAAGGATGTGAAGGAGGATAGGCAGGTAAGAAAAAAAAAAAGAGTAAATAAAATGAAATTATATTAATGAAAATAGATACATAAATGAAAATAATGCATAGAAAGGGCGTGGATAGTAAGGAAAGAAAGGTTTTAGAAAAGTGAAAAGCAAGAGGTGTAATATAAAGATAAAATTAAAGGGAAAAAGAGATGTAAATGAAGGGAAAAGAAAAAAAAAGAGGAAAAATACGTGAAAGAGATTACAGGAAAATGGAAAGTCGAAGAAAGAGCAATAAAGGAAATATGGTTAGAATAAAAAGGAAGGTAAAGTATAGAAAAAGGAAATGAAATGAAAATTAAAGCAAATTAAAGGAAGAGGGATGGAATGAAAGATAAGAGGGAAAAAGAAGAGGAAATTGAGTGATAGGGAAGGGGATGTGAAAGGAAATTAAATGAAAGGGTAGGAAATTTATGAGAAAGGGGAATCGAGTGAAAGGGAAAGTACTTAGGAAAATAGAAAATAAAAGGGGGAAAGTTTAATTTTAACTGAATGAAATGAAGGAGAATGGGAAATAAGGAAAAGGAGAATAAACTAAAAGAGAAACAGAACACAAAAAAAGTGAAAAATGAGAAAAGTGAAAGGGTGAGAAAAGAAATGGAGAGTGATGACAAACAGACGTGGATAAAGAAGGAGAAAATGAAGGAAGATGAAATGGAGGGAAAGGGGAAAGGACTTACATAACACTGTGAAAGACAAATAGAGGGAGAGGATGGAAAAAAAAAAGGAGGAAAAAACGAAGTGAGAAAATGGGGTGAATACATAAATATTTGTCAAAGATAAACACACACAAATCCTCAACTCACATGAAAAGTTAGTGATGGTGATGAAAATGATGATGATGATGATGATGATGATGACGAAATTCTGATAATAATAGTGATGCTATAATGAAAGGTAATCCTAAATTCACACGAATGAAAAAGCAATGGTGATGATGGTGATGATGATGGTGAATGTTCTGTATTTAAGGCGATAAGCAAACAGCGTAGACAAAACAAAGGGAGGCCTAAATAAGCCTAATCTGCGCACACACAAGGGAGGAATTCGAAGCATGGAGGTGGAAAAGCAAACACGCCATTTTCTCTCTCTCTCTCTCTCTCTCTCTCTCTCTCTCTCTCCTCTCTCTCTCTCTCTCTCTCTCTCTCTGAACATTCAGATAAACACAAATCATCAACATTTTACCGGTTTCTCAACATAACTGCATAATTAAATACACTAATTCATTCTTAAATTGAATAAAATGATAATGATAATAATAACAGTAATACGAACAATTAAGTAAACAAGAAATAAAAGTAGAAAACGAATAGGAATCGTTTACAAAAGCAATTTCTTATTATATGTTACACAAGAAGATAAAAAATAAAAGTGGACACAGTATAAATGCAACACTTGACATCCGCTCCCTAAAATGTCCACTCGTGTCCACTTATGTCCACTTACCACCTCGCCCTCCTCTCCTGTAATCTGTATCCACTTGCCCCTGTCCTTTTCCCCTTCTCTTCCTGCCTTATCCTTTCATTTCCCCTTCCTCTCTGCTCCCTTATTCGTCTCCCCCTAACCACCAATCCCCCCTCCCCCACCTCTCTCTCTCTCTCTCTCTCTCTCTCTCTCTCTCTCTCTCTCTCTCTCTCTCTCTCTCTCTCTCTCTCTCTCTCTCTCTCTCTCTCAATCCCTTTCTGATCTGTCCGCCACCATCCGCGTGAAATTAATTTTGATTCAATGGGCTTTAGGCTTATTATTAGATTAACACATGTGCAGAGCTTTCAGGGAGGGATGGGCGGCCGGGAGGAGGGGGGGTAGAGAGAGAGAGAGAGAGAGAGAGAGAGAGAGAGAGAGAGAGAGAGAGAGAGAGAGAGAGAGAGAGAGAGAGAGAGAGAGAGAGAGAGAGAGAGAGAGAGAATGAGGTCGGCAGGAGTTATAGATGGCTACAGTAGCTAGATGTTTACATATATACATACACACATACATGACTTATATATAAACACAAAGGCAGTAAGAAGTGGGTACACAAAAATGACAGACAAACAAACAAACAAACAAGGGCAGGGTAAATAAACAGCATGGAATTAATTGACAAGCTTACAGAAAGATACGAGACAGAGAGAGAGAGATAGAGAGAGAGAGAGAGAGAGAGAGAGAGAGAGAGAGAGAGAGAGAGAGAGAGAGAGAGAGAGAGAGAAAGAATGAGACGAACGCTTCAAAAATAACAGAGAGAGAGAAAAAAAATAAATAAAAAACACGATGCACTTCACTGGTTTCGTTAATTAAATCTTGTTGCAAACTTTTCAAAAATGCTCTAAATGTTTTCCGAAAATGACATTAAAAGTAAACTTCTCGCAAAAACTTGATAAATATTAGCTTGTTTTGGGGGTAAGACAGATAAAGGATATAATAAAACAGGAAGCTTATGACAATGACGAGAATAACAGGAGTGAGGAGGAGGAGGAGGAGGAGTAGGAGGAGGAGGAGGAGAAGGAGGAGGAGGAGGAGGAGGAGGAGGATGAAGAGTGGAGAAAGATAAGAAAAAAGTTTTGCAATACGTGGATATTTTTACGAATGGTAGGTGAGCTGCTGAAAACAAGAGAGAAAATAATGAAGAAAAACAAAGAAAACTAGCTGAACAAACAAAACTAAACAGGTAAAATAAAATAAAAAAATACAGAAGCTGAAAAACAAACGGACACAAAATCACCAACCCTAAAGAAAAAAAAAACGAAAAAAAAAAAAAAAAAAAAAAAGGAATAATATTAAAGTCAAACCATCAAATATACAAAGGAAACAGAATCTGCATCACAAACCTTGACAACACTAATCTCTCTTAACAATTACATCCCATCGACCTCCACTCTCACGAAGCCGGGAGAGGAGGGGAGAGAGTGTGTAAGAGTGAGATGGGGTGAAGGAGAGCGAACGAGAGAGAGAGAGAGAGAGACGTGGTAGTGAGGGCAGAAAATTGAAGATGAAGGAAGAGGGGTGTATAGAAGTATAGAAAGTACCACTCCCCCCCACTCTCTATCCTCATTCCCCTCCCCTCCTCTCCCCGCCAGGAGGTAAACAGAGCGAGGGGGAGGAAGGGGGTGAGGTGTGAGGTGTGGAAAATGGCATTAGGCAGCGTATTTGAGGAGAGGGACGTGAAGCGCGGGGCAAACACTTCTCTCACCTCCTATTGTAGCCGTGTTTAGCTAGCCCCGACACAATCAACGGAGCCTCTACTTGTGCCTCTCTCTCTCTCTCTCTCTCTCTCTCTCTCTCTCTCTCTCTCTCTCTCTCTCTCTCTCTCTCTCGATGTCCGTAATATTTTTTTTTTTTTTCAAATCCTTTTCGTTCGATCCCATCTTTTATTTTTATGTTTTCTGTTATATTCTATTGCTTTCTCTCTCTCTCTCTCTCTCTCTCTCTCTCTCTCTCTCTCTCTCTCTCTCTCTCTCTCTCTCTCTCTCTCCCTCCCATGGCGTTCATAATTAGTTTCCTATATTATTACTCTTTCTATTTTCTTTTCCTTTCTCCAGTCCGCATTTTCTCTTTTCCTAAGATAAAGGAAATTAATAAATAAAGGAAACAGAAAACTATGTTCTTTCACTTCTTTTCCAACTAATTTTCCTTCCCCTCCTATTTCTCCTCCTCCTCCTCCTTTTTCTCCTCCTACTCCTCCTCCTCCTCCTCCTCCTCCTCCTTCTCCTATTCCGTCACTCCTCTTTCAAGAATTCTCACTATCACGTATATACCAAACATGCTAGTCCTCCTTGTGTGTGTGTGTGTGTGTGTGTGTGTGTGTGTAAGTCGGACACAACACAGCGTTATTTGGTTACTCCTGTTGACGACGTTCAGGTGTTTGTAGTCGAGGCACACGTAGAGAGAGAGAGAGAGAGAGAGAGAGAGAGAGAGAGAGAGAGAGAGACTCAACTACACCCGCTTAACGCTTCGCTCTCCAGATCCACGGAAGCATGGACGCCTCACAATATTCTCAGAGCCACGTGAAAATTCCTACAGTAGAGTGTGACAGCAGTTTGGCTGAGGCGGAGGGAAGGAACGTCCAGGGAATGTCATAAAGTGGTTATATTAATTAGCGTATAAATTCTGTATTTTCTATTTTTTTTTTTTTTTTAGGGAGTATTTACTGTGTTGTATTATTTTCATTGTTCTGTGTATATTCGTAGTTTGTGTTGTTGTTATTATTATTATTATTATTATTATTATTATTATTATTATTATTATTGTTATTATTATTATAATTTATTTATTTATTTATTATTATTATCATTATTATTGCCAATTTTTCTTGTTAAACTTATATACTCCCTGGGGAAATTAAATTATCATTCGTCTTAGTCGTCGTCGTCGTCGTCGTCGTCATAGTAGTAGTAGTAGTAGTAGTAGAATAAACAGTAGTTGTATTAATATCTAAGTCTCGGGTTACTGTGTTACTTATTCCCTCGATACCTGCTTCACCACCTATCCTCTGTCCAACATCAAGGTGGCAGCTGACCAGAGTTCTAACACCTACAGACTCCATCTTAAGGACATCTACCTACATAGCTGCATCTCACCTAAACTTCTCCACTCTTTCCCGTTCACCTTCCCTCCTTGCACTCCCATACCTTTGCTGGTCTCCCCTGATACAGATTTGCAGTAGATTTTTTTCCCCTGCACGTTGGGGTCTGGCCAAGCAATGAATACATATAGGCAGGAAATGTTCACTGATGTTCCTTTACGTACACGGAAAGGAAAAAAAGTGAAAGCTGTAGCAAAGATGAGTCTGAATCCTGATGACCGACCCGTGATCAGTTAAAACTTTCTGGCACGTTACATTCCCTGGTTATCTCGTATATTTCCTCCTAGAGACGGTCCATGACCTCTCTCTCTCTCTCTCTCTCTCTCTCTCTCTCTCTCTCTCTCTCTCTCTCTCTCTCTCTCTCTCTCTCTCTCTCTCTCTCTCTCTGCGGCATCGGCACTTTTCCATGAATACTTAAGAGAGAGAAAAAATTTATATTAAACTTCCTTGTACATTCTGGTGTTGGAAGTGCTGACTGGTGCCTCCATTATTTTTACTAACTTAGCACCACCAGCACCTCTTCCTCCGCCTCCCGCGCGGCTACTTCTCGCAGTTTACTAAGGTTTCAAAACTGATTTTACGATATTTTCCGAGGATGAGAATATACTATTTCGGCTCACCTTTTCCATTACTCGAGGAGGGCACCTAACTTTTATCTATTTGCTTGTTTTGCTTTGTTCTGCTCTTATGGAAGGGAAATGCATTATTAAAAACAATGTACACACACACACACACACACACACACACACACACACACACACACACACACACACACACACACAATACACATACAAGTCTAACTTTCCTCGCTCTCCCCTCCGCCACCCTCCTCTCTTTCTCTCCCCGTAACAAAGATTAATAGATAACCACGGTCGCCTCCTCTAGCCACCCCGACGGAAGGCCGCGCCACCTGTCGGCTGTGTCGGGGGCTCTTCACTCCTCTCGGGAAGGACTGAAGGGGAAAGGTCGGCGCTGAAATTCGCAAGGCAACACATATAGAACCCTTGGAAGCGAGGCCCGGGCTCTGGATATATTCGGCCAGCGCTGATACGAGCTGGAAATAGACGTTACGAGTCTTTGATACAGGATTAGAACGCTTTAATGGAAGATCAGACCCGCCTACCAGCCGAGGGTCGAAGGGAAAAGAGGATTTGGAGCGGTCAGGCAGGGACGGGAACCTTTTTATATTGTAATGCCGTTGGACCCCGCTAAGGCCGCCTACAAATGGGGCAATTCGGCCAGTACGGGTTTTCAATCTTTGAAATTTTTCCGTCCCGTAGATCTGAAGTTTCTGGCGATATCTGCTGCCGATAGAGCAAGGAAGCTCCATGTTGCTGAGGCCCTGCCGTGATGGTGGTGGTGGTGGTGGCGGCGGCGGATGTGGTGCCTCACTTCGCTGGGTGCGGAGTCACTTTTGTGAGAAAACGTTACGCACGAGGGCGATGCTGCTGACTCCGTTACTCTTATCAAAGCGAAAAACAAGACTATAGGCAGATTAAGCAAAAATGGAAACTAGTTTTTTTTTTATACTTCATAACGTCCTCACCGTGATAACACAGTGATTTCTTACATCCCCTGTGGTCTATTGATTTCCGATTTTAAAATCAAAACCCGCTTACGGTGATAAATTTCTTGTGATTTTTTTTCCAACTTTACTACCACGAGCAACGATGCATCACGTCATATGTCACACACGTGTACGACATAGAGGCTGGAAAAAAAAAAAAAAAAGACAGGACAAGTAGAGCGATGTTCAGTGAGGATCGCGTTCCCTGAAGCGCTGGCGCACACAGACGCCCGCACACACGCACGCGCACACACTTTCATCGACGCTCGCAACTTCCATTCGGTCGAGCAGCAACACAGCGTCACCATGTCACAACCACCTGTATTCTTTCATCTCATTTCTTTCATCTTCTCACTAAAACAATATTGTCAGTTAGGGTCCTCATATCGACTTTTTTTATTTTCTTATTTGAGAGAGAGAGAGAGAGAGAGAGAGAGAGAGAGAGAGAGAGAGAGGAGAGAGAGAGAGAGAGAGAGAGAGAGAGAGAGAGAGAGTCTTAGCTGATGTAAAAAGAAAAAAAAAGAAAAAAATATATATAATTGATCACGAAAGCCTGATTCATGCATAAGTTTACTGTCCATTGCAGTGGTACAGGCTATGCTCGAGGAAGGCGGTGAGTACCATGACAGTAGATTGCTGTGAAAGTGGTTAAGTGGTTTGTCAGTTAAAATCCGAGAAGTGCACAGTCCAAGATTGGTGACCTTTCCAGCAGGTGTAAAAACAGGCTATGTATAATTGAAGATGGTACAGCTGGGTAAGAAATGAGAAACAAAATTGTATATAATATCAAACGAAGCAAGAAAGATGATTACTGATAAGGAAATGCCTATGAATAAAAGAGCAAAAATGGAAATACTTAGAGAATAATAAAGACCATGCATACAGATTGTCTATATGAACTGTAAATATTCCAGTAGAAGTGACTATAAGAGTGAGAAAAGACGTCCATGCCAAGTGCAAAAAACGTCAAGGGAAAAAAAAATGTTTCTGTGTTTGATTTCTAAAAATGTTTGAAAAATTAGTCTGCTCACCAAAAAAAAATATAAAAAAAACAGAAGAAAAGAAAAGATGAGAGAAAAAATCAATAATACCTCGCTAGGTGAAAAAAAAAAAAAAAAATCCCGTGAGTTCTTTAAATATGTATCGAAAAATAATGCAATAAATGAAACGTTTGATAGAGGTTGCAAGGCATTTTTCCCCTTCGAGCTCCATCGCAAACACTCTTCCGAGCCCCTCCCGCCGCCCAATCAGATTACTCACCACCACCACCACCACGACCTGCGAGTGTTGTGAAGCCCTCGAGAACACTGAACGAGAAATATAACAAAGCCAACACGTGTAAGCCTTCGCCTCTCACTTCACACACACACACACACACACACACACACACACACAGCGGTATATCCTACGTCTGAAATCGTAAGAATAAGAATATGAATTCATTACAGCAAGGGTTCTCAACCTTTTGCAAGCTGGTCTCCCCCAAAGCTGGTTCAATGCAGTTTTGGCCCTCCTCCTCCCTGCGCCACCCACTCAACCACCTCCCCAACTATGACACCATAGAAAGACAGAATCAAAGATAGATAGATAAATAGACAGCCCTTGCTGCATCTCCTTTATATTAATAGCCAGTGAGCGTGATTTTCCGTGATTTTTTTCCCCTCTCATTCCGTGCTCGCGCCCACGCCGAAGAGTGTATCCCCCTCCTGTTGAGAACCACTGCATTATAATATTTAAGAGTTAAATGAACACACACACACACACACACACACACTGAAGAACTCAAACACGATTTCTCTCTCTCTCTCTCTCTCTCTCTCTCTCTGCACTTGTGGCTGCCTGTTGGTGTCTCCCGCAACGCAATCACACACACACACACACACACACACACACACACACACACACACACACACACACACACACACAATCAAATAAAGAAACGCATAAAAAACACGCATCAAGCTAATCGTATGCGCGAGGAACCTCTTAAGCAATAGCAATAAATATTCTTCAGTCCTACAGAGGGAGGAGAAAACGGGGGAGGTGAAGGGGAGACTAATCCAAACCCAACGATTGAGAAGTCACTGCTCCCTCTGGACGCTCGCTCTCTTGGTATCTCCCACCACGCAGACGTCGCCAATCTAAATGGTAATGGACTGCTGGGCGGGTCATGGAGAGGCTCGGGAGGGTAAAGGAGAAATGTATGGAAGGAAAAAAGGGAGGCTGAGGAGTGGCTGGAGGGAAGGGGAGAGACGGATGGGCGTGGATGAAGGGATGCTGAGAAAAGAATGATAGAGAGAGAGAGAAAAAAAAAAAGCCATTGGGAAGAAGAGATGCTGCGAATGAGAACTGTAAGAGGGAGACAGGAAAGGGAGAGGAAGGAAGATTGGGAGGGTGAGACAGGGAGAGAGATATTGACGGGAAAGAGGGAAGGAAGGGACAAGCAAAGTGGATTTGTGGAGAGTAAGAAGAGGAAGCATTAAGGAAATGGACGTACAGGAGGAGGAGAAGCGAAAGAGAGAAAATGTGCAGAAGAGAGACTGATAGGAAGGTAAATTGGCAGTAATGAAAGGATGAGAGAGAGAGAGAGAGAGAGAGAGAGAGAGAGAGAGAGAGAGAGAGAGAGAGAGAGAGAGAGAGAGAGAGAGAGAGGGGTTAGTGGGTGGGGAGGGGCGGTCGCTGATGAAGGCTTGTGTGTGTGAATAAATTTTCTTACATTTTTGTTGGTTTGACAAAAAAAAAAAAAAAAGAATCGAAACCATAAAATCTTACGTAAAATTTCTTCCCCTTGTATCCTCACACACACACACACACACATACACACACACACACACACACACACACACACACACACACACACACACACACACACACACACAGTCATGTATTATCTCAGGTCCACGCACACCGTCCCTTCCTGTCACCACCATTACTTAATTCTTTGTGTAGAATATTCCCCGCGTGTGCAGTGGCAGACTGAGGCTTTCCAGTGTTAGTTAACTTAATGACTTTCCCAGACACTCTTCATGATGCGGGACTTCATCCTGAATGCCTCATAAAATATTAATCGAATTTAGCACAGGATGAAACCTCACAGAATATCAAGCTGTCTTTTTACAATAAATGTATGATAGTGATAGAATATATAATTTCTATTTATTCTCTACCCTGTTAAATGAAAATAAGTATTATTAAAGAATTTAACACATAACGTTCGACTATATATAAAAAAATATGACTATCTGAAATAATTTTCTTTTATTTTAGTGCTTAGCGTAAATAGTAAGAATACTGATGTCACCCATTATGTATTTCCATTGTTATTGTTATTCATCTCTACATTCCTCACCGTTCTACATTTTTTCGTTCTTTCTCATCTTCCCCTTGTTCCACCACTCGCCTTCCTCCTCCAATCTTTCCTTCTTTATCGGCTTCTCTTCCGCTTCCTCTTCCGGAAAGGAAGCGTTCAGCTCCTTCATCCTCTTTGTTTCCTTCTTTACCTTTATCTGCTCCTCCTCCTCCTTCTCCTCCTTCTCCTCCTTTAGGGAAGATAAAGCGTGTCACTTATCTTTCCTAGTCCACTTTTCTTCTTGTTGTTACGCTACGTTTGCTATGCTCATTACCGCCACAACTCCCAGAACTCCCTGCCTCGCGAAAGTATTGGCTGTGCAACACGAAATGAACGCTTTTCACTAGTGTATGAAATGCAAATGATAATATTAAGTGATACACCTTTAATTTCAAAGTTATGATTCTGAAGTTTCTAAATTATATTCCTCTTCCTGTCCACTGCATAAGAAAGATAATGAGAAGGGAATAAAAATAAATTTATAATACGCTACTGCCAAGCTCAGTATCAAGTATTGAAGTTTAAGTGGACTGGCTGAGTAAATATAATTCATGAATGCCTTTATGTACCTCCCCGCTAAAAAAAAAAAAAAAAAACGTACCTGCAACACATTTTTTATCAATTAAAACAAAGTATTATTCACTTGAGACAGGAAAGCATCCCGGAAGTGCCGTGAAAGATGATAGAACAGAGTGTTGGAGGATGCGATCCCTCTCAAGGCCGTTTTTTATATATATATTTTTTTCGTGAAAAGAAAATAAAGGATGCTAACTTTTATTCGCTCGTTTTTGTTTAAAGATATAATATATAAAAGTGGTCTCTACTGCATTAGCCAAAATAGTAACCGTTGTAAAGTTATTCACTATTGTCGGAGAATTAGGGACTCGCCATTCCCCGCAACGCATG
Organism: Scylla paramamosain; assembly: GCF_035594125.1. Classification (NCBI taxonomy): domain Eukaryota; kingdom Metazoa; phylum Arthropoda; class Malacostraca; order Decapoda; family Portunidae; genus Scylla; species Scylla paramamosain. The sequence goes on along the minus strand of NC_087155.1, from coordinate 23,742,299 downwards.
CTTATTGGTTAAGTAGAGTTTTGACCTGTAACATAAATACTTAATATCGTCACGTAAACAACATATACATATCATCCCTCAAGAGAGAAAAAAAAAAATCAAAGACAATCTATGGAAAAGTAAACGAAGTATCAGACACCAAAACATTATATAACATTAACCAAACAAGACTTAAAATGAGAATGAAGGTAAAGTATGAAGCACAAACTATCTGCCCAGACACACAAACTATCGATTACGTAAGGCGTAACACTGATAACAATAACACACCCATCGTAACATTATTTTAGTTGACAAACACAACATCAATAGAGGAGAAATCATACATGCATATGTAACTGTAAAGTAAGCCAAATACAGCACTGGTAAGTTACGCCACATAAAACGCATGAGCAAATTACCCAACACTATAAATTTATGTCAGCTCACTTCAGTGGTCCCACCGTCGCCAGCCTTGAACCCCAGCAGTCCATCATCACCCAATCACCACAGTAAGCATCACTGCATCGGCTGTGCAAGCTGTGCAATTAGCGCTTCCTTGATATAAAATATTAAAAGACGAAGCAAAAGCTGCCGTTTACTACTGATTCAAAGCTTCTATGAATATTTCCTTCCTTTTTATGCATTGGGAGAAGAGACACTGTGGGTAAGATGGCAATTAAATCTTTGAAATACGGTAAATATTATCCCGTAGAAGCGTCTCAATGTAAACAAGCAGTTTTCAAATGGTTTGGTAACAAGGATGGCTCTCTCGACCTTCCCCAACGTCATCACTACTGCACAACTGCATTTTCCCAGTAGCTTTTCCTAGCAGCAAGATATCTTAGTGTTGTAATGACCTTAATTTTTTGGGGTAAATGGATTTCTCCTTTCTGTGTCACTCTGTAAGGTTTCCCTCACTAGATCGGTGACAAAGAGAATACCTGCACTGTCTAAACAATATCTTTTTGATCAATTCCGTGTCACTAAGCTCATCCAGTACGTCCTATCTGGGTAAATAATTCCTGAGCTGATGTTGGGGCTACCTTGGCAGTGGGAGCGTCTGTTGTAAGCTGCTGGGACAGGGTGGACCCGGTCTTAGCATCCCGCGAGGATTTATGACAGACGCCCGCACTTTATGACAACAATGCACCATTTTGTCCTAGCTATGACACGTTTCATAGCTAAGACTCACTAGGACCGCTTTGTGAATACAATCCCAGGTAAGCACCAATCCTGTACTACCTTCGCCTGTACCTGTGTCTACCTGGCCATCCTGAGAGCCTGCACTTATCCTAGCGTGTCTTAAACGAGTCTGTCTGATATGTTTCACAAGTGGGTCTGGAGAGAGCGAGACGGACACACAGGGCGTTACTCGGCTCACCTCCCGCGCTGCTTTGATCACCGAGTCGTGACTAACGCAGCAGTAATTGTCCTCAGGCCGGCGCTCGATCGCCTGTAGCATCGTGCTTTTTATAATTTTCCTCCTCTCTCTCTCCAACTTGTGTTTTCGTCGCTTTCCGGAAATGCGGACGGAAAATAATATAATTCTCTCTCTAGTTTCCATGTTCTGCACCGCGACTCCAGTCCTCCGAAATCCATCCGAAAACAACGAACAGTTTCAGCATAAGGTAACTGACCTCGGAGATTTTGTGTGCAGAGGCTGAGGTTTTCTCTCATCGACACAAGCAGGGGCGGCTCGGGTGATAGACGTGGTGTCCTGGAATGGGAAATAATTTCACAGGTTCTCACAAATCCAAAGGTCAATTTCCCCAGCGCGGCGGCCTGATGCATGGCTCTCATCGCGCCCCTGCTTTATAAAGGTCAAAGGTCCTCTGTTCATTTAAAAAAATAGTGAGTCTATTTTTTTGGTTGGCTACACGTCCGCAGCCTCTGTTATTTTGTCTCGTCTATATACCTACTTCTATTTATTTATTTTTTCTTTCGTATTCCCCACTCGTGTATGCAAGAAACACATCTTTTAAAACATTTTATTTGTTTTACCTGACAATTCATTTGATACGAAAAATTATAATTGAACATAATCAAATACCAAAAATACAGAATAAAAATAAAAATATAGTAACACACACACACATACACACACATAAATAAATAGATAAAATATATGAACTTATAAGATAAATAAATAAAATAAATAAATAAATAAATAAATAAATAAGCACAGTATATTCCAGTTGCTTACGCTTGAACTCATTCAACCACATTTCGCCAATTTGCTCAACACACTAATCCCTGGTGCCGTGGAAACTTGAACAATGTATAGACAGCATAACGCCTTTCCTTATTGTCTTGCCATCTAAACTGACACTACAGCCATAACCACTGCTCGTAACACTAATAAGGCTGCCAATAAAGCTGCAACTTTTCCACCTGACGGCTTAAATGATCCTAACTTTCTATTTTTGTGGGTTTTAGACGAATCGTTCACTGCCGTCGTGGTGTCTTTGCAGATAATCGTGCCTTCCCAGAACTCCCCGATGCAATGACTGTTGAGGGCAGGAGTAACAGGAAGTAGCTGGGTGTTCTATGGCTACTCAGCGATGGTATGAAGAGTAGCTGGGTGTTCTATGGCTACTCAGCGATGGTATGAAGAGTAGCCAGCTTCAGGCAATTCTCTCATTCGTGTTACTGAGATCACCACAGGCGAGCGCCCACCACTCGGCCTTCGCTATCCCGGAAGAAAGACGAAAATAGACGAAAAGCAGTGAAAAAAGAAAGAAAGACAGATAAATGTAAAGAAAAAGGAAGCAATGAAAAGCACCGCAAAATAAACGAGCTCATAAAATCACAAGAATATATTTTGTTGAGTCACGAAAGAAAAGAAAAAAAAAAAGACCTAAAATAATGTAAAAAAAAAAAAAAAAGGAAGCAATGAAAAGCACCGCATAATAAATGAACTCATAAAATCACAAAAATATATTTTGTTGAGAATCACGAAATAAAATAATAAAAAAAATATTAAAAAAAGACCTAAAATGATCTCGCAATGTTCCTCATCTTTGCCCTGAACTCATTTTCATTACTAATAATTCACAGCACACAATTCCAGAGACTAAGTGACCTGCCTGCCACCGGAACACCGTCATCTGGCTCGGCGGGTAATCTCATCAGCTCTTGTTTCTTTCTACAAAATTGCGCTGGTCGTGTTCCAGTGGCGCGCTGAAAACTTGTTACACAGATGCATTATCAGAGCGCATTTAGTTCCTTTGCATCTTAATTACTTCTTTTATCAAATCTTAGGCTCAACACATTTTTTCCTCCATTTTCTCTCTCGTGACAATTGTATTATTCTTTTTTTCGTCTTTTCTTTTATATTTTCTCTTTCTCGACAACTATATTATTTTTTCATCTTTTTCATTTACATTTCTTCTTCCATTATGGTTTCTGTTATTTTCAGTATTCGATCTCTAACTCCCTGCTTCTTGATGGAATAATTCCCCTTTTACATATCCTTACTGCTTCCTTTTCCTCGCCTGTTTTCTTTCTGTCTATTATTTTCTCTTAATCCCCACACCCTTTCATCACACTGCCTCCCACTCCCAATTCCCCAACTTTTTCCATTTTTCTCTTCTCCCTCCTTCCCAGTTATCCTCTTCACCCCTCTCACACATATTCTGTCCTTATTTATCGCCCACCCTTTCTTGCCACCCTCATCCTCTTGCGCTTACCCCCTCATCATCTCTCTTCCTCCTCCTCCTCCTCTTCCTCCCGTGCGGCCCTCACCCTTCCCCGTTGCTCCGTGAATAATACCAATAAAGTGTACGGCGGCGTCTGGTCCCCCTCACCAGCGCGACGAACTGGATGGTTATAAAAAGCTGACGAGAACGGTGATAATCAAAGAGAGTGGCTGTTATGACGGTGTGTGTGTGTGTGTGTGTGTGTGTGTGTGTGTGTGTGTGTGTGTGTGTGTGTGTGTGTGTGTGTGTGTGTGTTGCTAAGTAAGACATTTGTCATTCGTGCCCCAGCTGCAGTGTTCCTCCTGCAGGGTGACTTGCAAAAAGAGAGAGAGAGGGAAAAATGCTGATTTCTGCTTTTAACGCGAAGGAAATGTCTCGATTGATGGTAGATTTTCGAAATGCCAGAAAATGTATTGCAAAAATATTACAACAGATTATTTATTTTATTTTATTTTATAAAGCAAAAACTTTACACATTTTCATTAGATCATTTTCATTTAATCTGACGAAGAAAAGTGTAGGGAAAGATGAAGCTCACATTACACTATAACCGCTAAAGAGTCGATAAACAATAAATAGCAACTGTACAGATCTTCAATTAAAGTTAACTGGAATAAATACTTACATTTTTGGCATTCACACAGTATATATTTGCGTGTACTCTAAGGTTGTCTGTTTCTGTTAGGTCTATGCGTTTTCAAAGTGCTAGAACAAAGGTACAGTGTGTGTGTGTGTGTGTGTGTGTGTGTGTGTGTGTGTGTGTGTGTGTGTGTGTAAGCAAAGGATCCACCCCACAACAAGGCCGGTACTCGAGTTGTGGAAGCGGCGGCGGCGGCAGGCTGGTGGCACGGCTTAATCATGGCTACAGCGCTGAAAGGATCTAATTTGAATCCTGATTACCGCGGTATTTACTATGTCCTGTGTGGCTGTGCATCAACTCAATAGGGGAAGAGAGGGAGGTGTGCAGGGTGCAGGAGAGAAATGAGGGACGAATGAGGGAGGTGAGACAAACCATATAAAGTAATGAAAGAATGAGAAAGAAAAAGGACGCAAGAAGGTAAAATGAGAGAATCGGACATAAGAAAGAATGAGGAAAGACGTGAGGGAAGTGAGGGAAAACGTGTGAGGAAGTGATGAGGAAGAGAATAGAGATGAGAGACCATAAGGGAAGGGTAAAGCCAAGAGAACGAATAAAGGGAGATATGAGAAAAGTAAGAAGGGGAAAGAAAAGGCATGTGGAGAGATGAGAGAAGAAAGAGAAGAGGGGAAAGAATGCAGGACAGTGGCAGAATGAGAGTGATGGGAGAGGTATGGGGGAGAGGTATGAAAGTGGGGAGGAGTCGAGGGCGAGGATGTGGTGGGGAGCAAGGTATACAGGGACAAGAGAGAAAGAGAGAGAGAAAGAGAGAGTATGAAAGTGAGTCCAAGGGAGGGGAGAGGGACAAGAGAGAAGGAGGGACAGGGAGAGGGATGGCCAGTCTCTCCCTCCGTTGGTAATTTTCACGCGTCATTACCTGCTGTTGGGGGAGAGGGGAGGGAGAGGAGAGAGGGAGAGATAGAGAGAGAGAAGGGAGAGGAGGAAGACGAAGGGAGGAAGGGGAAGCGAAAAAAGAAAAAAAAGGGGGGCTGTGCAGGGAGAAGGATAAAGAGAGAAGGGAAGGGAAGGGAAGGGAAGGGAAGAGAAGGAAATAAGGTTGAAGAGAGATGAAGAGAGGAGGAAGAGTTAAAAGGCAGGAAAGAGGAGGTATTAGAAGTACAAGAAGAGAAAGAGTAGGCCTATTGAAAGGAAGGGAAATGTTAGAATAGAAAGTAAATAAGTTGAAGTGAGAGATAAAGAGACGTAAGAGGAATTAAACTACAGGAAAGTAGAGACATTAAGACACACACATAAAAAAAAAAAATAAAAGAGGAGAGACAAAGGAAGCAAGGATGTACATGCAAGAATACAAACAAATAAAAGATGAAAGAGAACTCAAAAGACAGAGGAAAAAAAAGAGACAATAAGAAGCACAAGAGGAGGGAGGATAACGTTGAGAGAAAAGAGAAAAAAGGAAAAGCAGAGCAAACCGGGTACGAAAAATATGTAAGCGTAATTATAAAAATCAAGGAAGAAAAGAAGGGAGGAAAATACAACGCAAATTAAACGAAAATAGATGTGAAAATTTTAGCGAGAAAGTGGAGAAAATATGTTTATAAGTGAAGGCGAATGAATGAACGTACCTTTAATTCCTTCCCCTCAAACAAAAAAAAAAAAAAAGAGGAAGAACTATGTGAATAAAAAGGGGACATGAATAATAATCAAATAAAAAGATGTAATCAGATACGTCACATCACTAGAGAACGGAGGAGGAGAAGGTGAAGGAGGAGAAAGAGAGAGAGAGAGAGAGAGAGAGAGAGAGAGAGAGAGAGAGAGAGAGAGAGAGAGAGAGAAAGGAGGTAGACACGGAGAGGTAAAAAAACGAGGAGAGAGGAGGACAAGGAGGAGGAAATATCAAGGACGAGAACAAAGGCGAGGTGAAGGAAGGAGAGGGAGAGGAGAGGAAGGAAAGAGAAGAGGAAGAAGAGAAGGAAACAAGAAAAAAAGAAAAGAAAAAAAGCAACTAAAGAAGAAAAGAAAAAGAAAGAGAAAAAGAAAATGGAGAACAGGAACAACAACAACAGCAGTAAATAACATTCATTAGTAATGAAGATGATAACACTGACCTCAATAATAATAATAATAATAATAATAATAATAATAATAATAATAATAATAAGAAGAAGAAGAAGAAGAAGAAGACAATATTTAAAATGCACTGTTAATAAGAATGACAAATATATCCATAATAACAATAATGGTATTTCTAGTAGTAGTAGTAGTAGTAGTAGTAGTAGTAGTAGTAGTAGTAGTAGTAGTAGTAATAATAATAGTAATAATAATAATAATAATAATAATAATAATAATAATAATAATAATAATAATAATAATATCCCGGATAAGCCACGTCCTTACAAAGCGGTCGGTGAAAATAACAACAATATTTTCACCGCCATCACCACCATTGTCTTCATGGCTCATTATAATTGGATTTAGGGAGGGTCTCATCTCCCTCCCTCCTCCCTCCTTTCTCTCCCTCTCCCTCTTTCACTCCCTCTTTCTCCCTCCTTGTCTCTTTAACCAATCTTGCTCCCCTCGTCTCCTCATCTCCCCTCACTGTTCCTCCCCAATCCTCTCTCTCTCTCCCTCCCTCATGACTGCTTTATCTCTCGTTCTCTTCAATTCTCTTCCTCATCTGAATTACCATCACCTCTCTCTCTCTCTCTCTCTCTCTCTCTCTCTCTCTCTCTGGTTGTGGAAAATCGGTATAACTGTCCTTTGTGTCACCGCTGATATAATAATAATAATAATAATAATAATAATAATAATAATAATAATAATAATAATAACAATAATAATAATAATAATAATGCCACAAGCTTGCTTTGTCCACTGAACACGAGAGAGAGAGAGAGAGAGAGAGAGAGAGAGAGAGAGAGAGAGAGAGAGAGAGAGAGAGAGAGAGAGAGAGAGAGAGAGAGAGAGAG
>NC_087155.1:23730055-23732555 GCF_035594125.1 Scylla paramamosain | reverse complement strand
TATATATATATATATATATATATATTTTTTTTTTTTTTTTTCAGCTTCGAACATCATCACTCAACATTTGCTTCGTTCTAGTAATGAAATTTCACATTTACTTAATCCATTACACTGATTACGCTAAGAGCAGTCCCCCCATTTCTTTTCTTTTTTTTTTCTTGAAGGGGTGTTATCTCATTAACAATTTTGGTCATAGAAATATAGCAACTGTTTATGAGACACTTTTCTGTAAATCTCCCTGTTAGTTTATTTATTTATTTATTTTTGTTTTACTTCATAATAACAGTTTCTCTCTCAATATCCTGATTTCTTTTCTGTATTATTTAACAGGTAACTCTGTCCAAGGTAATGAGTGGTTATTTATAATCTTTCTTCCCTTCAACTCCTTATAAGCCCGTTCGTTGCTTCATGTAATAACAATAACAATTCACCTCTCACAACCTGATTTTTTGTCATTTCATCGGCAAATCTTAAGAAATACAGCGCGGGCTCAGAATGTATCCTTCTGTTTATCTTGTTACTAGCATGTTAGTGGCTTCAGCAATACCAACAGACTGACTCCCACTGCCTTGACTCCCACCACGCACCTGTTTACACCAAACCTTCTTCAGCGTGTTCCTCTCACGACCCGCATGCGACACTTACCAAGAAGAAAGCCGCACGATTCTCCCAGAGCCTCGTCTCCTACACCGCCCTGTCGCCCGCCCACCCGCCCGCACCCAAACTTTCCCTCTTCCCAAATGAAAAGTAAACAGACCCGCCACAGAAAAAAAGACTAGGAATTGCTCTACGCCTCAACTATTTTGGAAGTCCGGGTCTTCAAGTTTATCTCGTTACCTGGGATGAATTTGGACCCAAAATGAGGTACTGTTAGGGTGACAGGGAGGCGTGCGACGGAGTACGTGCACACACACACACACACACACACACACACACACACACACACACACACACACACACACACACATCAAAGCGTTAAATGATGCACTGTTTCACTCTAAATTATTCTTGTATGTACTACCCTTTCTATTTTCAGAGCGTAAATTCACCTCAAACACTGTAGCACACACAGATCCGGTACAGCAAACCTTACATGTATCCAGCGCTCTCATTTTCAGTCTTCCTCAGTCTGCCTTGCAAGTGACCACGAGACAGTTATAGAAAACGTATAGTAGGAGAAGACTGAACCAAAACCTCCATGCAAAATCGTGCATGTGTGTGTGTGTGTGTGTGTGTGTGTGTGTGTGTGTGTGTGTGTGTGTGTGTGTGTGTGTGTGTGTGTGTGTGTGTGTGTGTGTGTGAGAGAGAGAGAGAGAGAGAGAGAGAGAGAGAGAGAGAGAGAGAGAGAGAGAGAGAGAGAGAGAGAGAGAGAGAGAGAGAGAGAGAGAGAGAGAGAGAGAGAGAGAGAGAGAGAGAGAGAGAGAGAGAGAGAGAGAGAGAGAGAGAGAGAGAGAGAGAGAGAGAGAGAGAGAGAGAGAGAGAGAGAGAGAGAGAGAGAGAGAGAGAGAGAGAGAGAGAGAGAGAGAGAGAGAGAGAGAGAGAGGAAAAAGTCCCTTGTCATCATTAGAGGAGCGAGGGGAAGGCGTGTGACAAGGAAAGGGAAGGCAAGGGGAAGGGGTGGAAAAGAAACTCACGTGGTGACGACGTGAAGGAACAGCTGGGGTGGAAAAGTTGGCGGTGAGTGAAGGTGAGGCGAGGGCGAGACGTGAGGGTCGCGGCTTGAGGTGTGAGGGCGGGAAGGGCGGGAAGGTGAGGACGAGGATTGGGGAGAGGGGAAGGTAAATGTGGAAGTGTATAGTTTCTTACCTGTACCACCTGTGTTATTTAAGCTTTCTATGGAATAAAGATGGATTTTACATGGGCAAGTTTAAGGGAATCTGAGAATACTGCACTTTACTCAACACTCTATATCAATACCAAAACCAAGCTTAGCTAAACTTCACGTGAACGGTGTCGAATTTAAAGATAAAATCGACGGATAATCACCACCATTTTCTATCAAACGATCACCATTATCCTCTCCCTGCATCTTACCTCCACGACTCAGGTGGATAAAGGCCTCGTCATACTCTCTAATGATCTCTACTAGCCCTCCGTCCATCCCAAACCATCCCAGAGAAAAAGAAAGAAAAAAAAAACTATCGCATTATCCCCAATAACCATCCCAATTTTCGTGTTCCTACGATAGATTACTACGGCGAAACTTGCCACTCGGGTTAATCTAAGTGTTAACCAACGGCAAGGTAATTTGTTTAAAGGGCTGTATTCTTGAACACTTTGGTCTCTCATAAGGACTTATTTAAAAGGCTATAGAAGAGATGATTAACTGGGTTCTCATGGGTGTCTTTCCTATTTATGCTACAGACTCCTTCATTCAGCTATCACTCGAATCATGCAGACACTCTTGAAAGCTCCAGTGACTTCACTGAAACCAATTCAAGTAGAGTTATAGTGTCGGAGCGTTTTAGAATACTAAGCAGAGACTTACACTCGCATC
>NC_087155.1:23690055-23725055 GCF_035594125.1 Scylla paramamosain | reverse complement strand
GTTACCTCGTCCAGGCCGCCCCGTCCCCCCTTCTAATTCGTGACCCCTTGAATTACCGAAAAGTTTGTTGTGTTTTATTTTATCCTCTCTCTCTCTCTCTCTCTCTCTCTCTCTCTCTTCTCATCTCTCCTCTCTCTCCTCTCTCTCTCTCTCTCTCTCTCTCTCTCTCTCTCTCATAATTGTCGTTCTCGCCTCGCCAGCTCTCATCCTATTTCCCTCCCTGCCTCCTCCTCACATCGTTTCCCATTCCCTCACCCTCACGCTCCTGTCCGCTTCCCCACTCTCCCTCCCTCCCTTTCTTGCCCTCCTTGCTTCCCCCCCCTCCTTCATCTCCCCCTCGCCTCCTCCTCTCCTCGGGGACACATTACGGAGCTGTCGCCATGATGTACACTCCCCAGGCCTCTCCAGGGACACGCACCTTTGTTCTCCAGAAGTGAATTTTCGCCGCGGCCTTCCAAGCATCTCTCCACCCCACTTCTTCCTACTTTTCTTCCCCATTCTGACCCAACCTCCTCCTCCTCCTCCTCCTCCTCCTCTTCCTCTTCCAGTCCTTCTTTCTCACATACAGGCGCTTCTCTCCTTCCCTTTCCTTTGCCAGCTTTCATTCCTCTCTCTCTCTCTCTCTCTCTCTCTCTCTCTCTCTCTCTCTCTCTCTCTCTCTCTCTCTCTCTCTCTCTCTCCCTCCAAAAAGCCTAAGCAATGTTCCTAAATTCATTGTGAAACTGGAAAAGGAAACTTCCAGGACAGTTTTTTTTTTTTTTTGTTTGTGTTGTCTGGAATCCTCATGTGTTTTCCCCTTGGCTTCCTTCCTTCCATTTCCTCCTGTTTATCTTAATACCGCCCATCGCTCCTCCTCGTCACCCTCCTTCCTCTTCTTGCTGCTGCTGCTCGTCTTTCTTTTCTCCTTCCTTCTTGTCACCAGGAAGAAAGATTCACAGGTGACAGAGCACTTCGTCACTTCACTGCAGAGTGAGTAGCGGCTGAGGCTGCCGGGTGGAAGTGAAAAGTGGGAGGCGAGAGAAACACCACAAGAACCGAAGCTGCCAACCCTTAGGCGCCACAAATCACACTACTCCTTCCTTTTGTCTCTCACATTAAGATACACTTAACTTGTCTCTGATAACACGTGCGTCTGGCAGCAAGAACATGATAAGTAAGAGCAGAAGGCGCCAAGGAACAGCAAAGAAAGGATAGGAGTGAATGGGAGGAACGGGAAGAGGAGGCAAGGAAAGGTAATAGCAGGTGACGAGAGAAATCAATGGGGGGGGAGAGAGAGAGAGAGAGAGAGAGAGAGAGAGAGAGAGAGAGAGAGAGAGAGAGAGAGAGAGAGAGAGAGAGAGAGAGAGCATGTGGAAGAGGACGCGAGAGATATACATGAAGGATAAAAGAAAGGCAAGGAGTGGATGGTTTCAATGGGGAGGGGAGGAAAGAAGAAGTTTAGTGAGGAGGAGGAGGTAACAAAGGTCAATACCAAAGTGAGAGGAAGAGAGAGGAATAGAGAGGAACATAGGAGAAAGAGGAAGAGAAACGAGAATTGGAAAATGGAAAAAAACGAGGAACTTGGTAAATAGTAAGAAAGAGAAGAGAGACAAAAGAGGATAAGGAAAACGGATGAAAGACGAAAGAGGAGAAAGAGGAGAGGAGGATGATGGGACGCCGTGGAGAGGAGAATGAGGGGAAAAGGACAGCGGTAGCAAGGCAGATGAGCAGTTAGATGGAGGAAGAGAAGGTAAAGGAGTAAGAGGAAGAGGAAGAAGGAAGTGGTGAGGTGTCCGTCGACTGGCGTGAACCTTCCTCGTTCGGCGGGTGTCTCGTGCTGGTAATGTGGTGTTACTCGACTGTTTACGAGCACTGGTGCTGCGTGTGGTGCAAGGCGTGTGTGTGCGGGCAGTGGTGCCTCTGGTCTTTCCCTCCTGACAACCTGAAGGAGCAGGGAGGAGTTCTTTTACGAGAGGAATCCATCACTCACTAATCCATATCATCCGCCTAATGGACCCGGCAAACCTTATTGAACGCCTCGCCAATGACGGTGTTCCCAATGTGGAAATTCTTGTGTTTACTACGCGGAGCTTTCATCAGTGGCTCAAGTGACGGTGATTACTTAGTCCGCCATCAATACCTGCCTGACTGTGGCGTGTGTGGGGGAGGGGGGCAGCGGCAGGACGGATGAGCGACGTCCCTTTTCTTTCTTCCTTTTTTTTTTTTTTCTTTCCCGGAGCGTGGATGGCCAAGCGGAACGAGGGACAAATGTTAATAAAGATACGCTATGAACTACAACTAGTACTCACTCCCCTTCCTCTTGCCCCCAATAAATTAAGTCATAAATCCAAGCTCTAACAACAGTCATTACCTGGGCGCTGAGAGGCGATGTTGGGAGGCGGGGGAGGGTGAGGGGGCATGAAGACAAGTAGGACATTATCACCACCAGTCACGCCGGTTCTCCATGACCGTCCTCCCTCGCCAGTCAGGGCCGCTGTCACACCTGTCGCTCGTAATTCCCTCCCCCGGACGCTGGATGGTACGTGAAGGTTTAATTACGCTTGATTATAAGTAAAAGCCTGGTTGACGGGGTTGACGGGGTTGTCGGCTGTCGCTGGCGCAATTACAGTAAAATTATTGCCCTCCTCAACCTTCCCTGGCTGGCGTGTTGAGGCACGGTAACGTTGCTGCACGAGGAATTGAGTCACCTGACGAGGCAGTGACGTGTGCTGTGTGGTGCTACGGTTACCTGCCTGTTGCACACACACACACACACAACGACCACGCAAAATGTACAAGACCTCAGACACATTTTTGCGCCTCTGCAACAGAGATTCACAGCTGAGGCATCTCCAGTCACCAGGGCCACAACACCCATCGAGGTAACACCAGACAGCAGCGCGTGACCAAAACTGAGACCACCGGCAGCACAACAGACTCACCGAACAAACGCGGCGCTGAACCGGAACCTCTAACAACTAAAATGACTTCTACAAAAATAAACCCCATATGAAGGATCCAAGAAGGCGGGCGTGTCGTGTCGGCCCAGCGTTATAATTACATAATGGCGTGGTGCATTTGACGGAACAGTGGGCGCTGTAAATGGCATCGTCCGCTCGCTCTACAACCACAATCGCAACTTATAAAACGTGAGGAAATGAGGCGAGGATAAACACAAAGATAAGATACTTCAAGACAAGATAAGGGAGCACGAAAACTCACACAAACAGGAATCGGTTCCGCAAAGTAATCCAGCTCGAGGTTCCCGGTAAAGGCGGCGTCTCTATGAATAACCTTGTTCGGCCTAACGACTCAATTACGCGTCTGGAGGGGCCCTGCTGACGCCCCCGACTCTAACAACCCCGCTGAGACTATTTCCCCGTGACTCACTAACTCAGACAGGCAGACAGACAGACAGACGCTGCTGGTATTCATAGAGAAGTGGACGGGATAGACGGGTCTCCTGGGACGGGGGTGTGGAGGAGACTGGCAGGGAGGGGGTGAGGGGAGAAAAGGAATGGGGGGGTACCAGGGACAAGTTAGTAGTGACGGGCTTGGAAGGGTTTCAAAGGGGAGGGAAATAGGGAAGGAATAATGGGTGAAAAACGTGTTATAATCAGAAATGGTGTGAGGAGAGAAGGGGCAGCAGATGGTGATGAGATACGGAGTGACGGGGTGATGAGGTGATGAGGTGATGGGGTGATGGTTCGCGTTCACTCACAGCTCCCTGCCTCATGCTAAACGTCACACTCTTCACTTTGATTTTTGTTCATTCACTCATTGCGTCAGGGCTCTTTCACTGCATTTCACATAAAAAATAACACTATGTTTGATGAATATATAATTTTTCACAGAACAGGCGGAACTAATTCGCTACTTTTTATCACTATTTTAGAAACACACACACACACACACACACACACACACACACATACACACACACATACACACAGTCGGCAGTGTTCAGATAAGTGAACGCAACAATATTCGCAACATTGTTTGCCAACATGTTTGAATAAAGCTGTTAATATATAAAGGTTATAGTCTATGCACTAGTTTATAACCAATATTTGAGGACAAGAGTAAACACAACCATCATCATTACTATTTTATATTGCTGCTGCTCTTGTTGTTGTCACTACTATTACAACAACAACAACAACAACAACAACTACAACAACAACAACAACAACATCAACAACAACTTTTCACTACTACTACTACTACCACCACCACTACTACTACTACTACCACTATCACCACCACTACTTCTAAGACTACTGCTACTGATTCTCCATTAACTTCCCTTCATCTAAAGTCTTCCTAATCAAGCTTTTCTTAATCTTTCCCTAACAATCCCTGGCCTTCCCTTTACGTCCTCCCTATCTCCTCCCACCCTTATTCCACATTCCCTCACTCCCTCATTCTCCACCCCAACACCCTCCCATTGAACGTAACTCCCCAGTCCCCCAGGAGTCCCTCGCCCTCCACCCCTGCCTCCCACTCCTTCCCCTTCCCACAGGGGACAAAAGTGCTCTATGGCCTGACACTTTTATTGACTTTGGATTATCAAGTCTGCTAAGGGAGGGGAACGTGAGGGCGTCTGTGAGGGAGGAGGGAGGGAGGAATGGTGAGGGTGTACAGAACAGCTGCCAGGACAGAAAAGAAGGGATAGGAAGAAGGGAAGAAGGAGGAAATGGAGATAGAAAGATGGAGTGATAGGGAGGATGGAAAAGGGAGAGAGGAAGGATAGGAGGAAAGAAAAAGGTGATGGAGGAAAGGAATGGGGAATGGGCATAGAAAAATGTAGTCAAAGGTATGATAGAAAAGGGAGAAAGAAAGAATAAGAGGAAAGAGAAAGGTGATGGAGGAGAGGGGAGGGAACACGTACGGCATAAAGGAAAGGGACAAAAAAAAAAAAAGGGTGGAAAGTAAAAATGCATAAGAGTACAAGCATGAAAATAATTGGGCATTTTTTAACAAAAGCACCAAATTGTACATGAAAGTAATTATGTGTTCCGACACGCACATGGCGGCACACACGCACACAAGCACACACGCACGCTCGCATACACACACACACACACACACACACACACACACACACACACACACACACACACACACACACACACACACACACACACACACGAGCAATAAAAGACATTCATGTATGATTAATGTGAAGTAGTGAAATTATTATGATGAATGTGAAACTCGGTGCGGCAAAAATGTATGTATATTCCATGATGATGATGATGATGATGATGATGATGATGATGATGATAATAATGAGGAGGATGATAATGAGCATGATAATGATAATGATAGAAATATGATAGACATAGATAGATAGATAGATAGATAGATAGATAGATAGAGAGAGAGAGAGAGAGAGAGAGAGAGAGAGAGAGAGAGAGAGAGAGAGAGAGAGAGAGAGAGAGAGAGAGAGAGAGAGAGAGAGAGAATCTGATGAATCAATAAACAAATAAAGGATTCCACGTCTCCTTTACATCATTTCACTAAATACTACTAATACTTCTACCACCATCACCATCATCACCACCCAGAACACCACCACCATCACCACCAAGATCAACTACCTTAGAAACACCACTATTACTACTACTACTACTACTGCTGTAACTACCACCACCTGACACTCATATCCATCTCCTTTACCATCACTATCATCACCACCACTCACGTATCTACATTAAAGAACAAATTACAAACAGAACTCTCACTATGAAACCAAACAACAAAAACAACAAAAAACAATAATAAAATCGACTTTCTTCCTCCTCCTCCTCGTACTCCTACTCCTCCAATCAGCTCAGTGGCGTGGACCAGACAAACTCGCTTCTCTAATCGCTGCCTAATCATGAGTATGGGATTGCGTGATTGAGGCAGGCGAGACCAAGGCGAGAGGGAGGCAGGGAGGGAAGCAGGGGAGACTGTGACGGTGGGGAGGGAAACAGGAGGAAAAAGAAGAGAAAGAGCGACAGAGGAAGGGAAGAGCAAGTTCAGATTATGTTTGGAAGCGAGAAGACGAACGATTTGGTGCGTTTTCCATTATTCTTGTAGTTTTCCCTCGTTATGGGGAAAGCGATGGCGCAATTTGGAATCCGAAACTAATATTTAATCTGCTAATGAAGGCAAGGGGAATTCCGGAGCTTACACGGCCTATGAACATGCGTCAGCCCGGGTACTTCCTCCAGTTTTGTCCTTTTCCCCTTCATCCCTCCGTCTCTCCGTGTCTCCCTCTCTCCTTCCTTCCTCTATTTCCTACCTTCATTGATTCCCTCCGTTACTCCCTCCTCCCCTCTTTCCTTCTCTTCTTTCTCTCGTTTCCTTCTTCCCTCTCCCTACTTCTCCTTCAGTCCTCCCGTCTTTTCTTTCCTTTCTTTTCCCCTCTCGTTTCCTTCCTCCTCCTTCTTCTTCAGTCGTTTCCGCTTTCCTTCTCCTCTTTCTTTCGTTTCCTTCCTTCACCTCTTTTATCAGTTATAGTCTTTCCTTCCTTTTCTTTTCCTTGTTGTCCTTTCCTTCTATATCAAACGCAAATTTTTGTTCCTTTATATTTTCCTTCCCTTCTCTTCACTTTATCAGTCGCCTTTTGTTATTTTTTTTTTTTATATAATCTTCTACTTTGTCAGTTTATTCCTCTTCCTTCTTCTTCTCCTCCTCCTCATTTGGCGATTTTCCCTGCAGTCACTCCGGCTATTCTTCGTCCTTCTCCTCCTCCTCCTCCTCCTCCTCCTCCTTCTCCTCCTCCTCCTCCTCCTCCTCCTCCTACTCCTCCTTCTCATAACTCCAGCTTTAATACTCCTGCTGCCATTAATTCTGAGACCCAAGTTTAAGCGGTGACATCATATACTTAATTTTTAATCGACCTTTCGGCTTCCATCGATCCACGCCAAGTTTATGAAGATTTGTGGCCCCAGGAAACTCTGCTTCGGGCACGACGGTGGAGCTTTCTATGAGTCGACACTGTGAGGGAAGATTATGGTGGGTGGGTGTCTGCGGTGTCTGTGGGAAAGTGCACTGAAGCTTGTAGTCTAGTGGGCGAGGTAGTAGGAGTAAGTTCCGCATGATCAGGGGAAGCTTACAAGGAAAATGTGATAATTACTGCATGGATTTTTACATTGCAATAGGTAAAACTATGAATGTCTTGACTGACGCTTGAGATAAGGGAATGACTGCGTGAAAGAGATTACAGACACGACGTGAGGTGAAGTAGAGGTATTTTTGCATAGATACTATTATAAAACGATGAGTGCCTCCCCCAATAACGTCCGCACTTTGTATTAAGAAAGTGGCTGCATAATAAAGATTACAAACGCCGCGCGGAAAAGTATTTTGCCACATTCTCATAAAAGTGAGTGTAGAGAAACTAATCTAAATGTTACGAGAATGACGTTGAAAAACCTTATACACAAACTAACGTACGTGAGATGACGTATTCTGGAGGAGCGTGAGAGACAACAAGGCTTAGTTTAGGGAAGTGTATGGGAGGTAGGGACGCTTCTAGGAGATGAGGACAAGATGGAATATGTGTGGCGTAGCTTAAGGCGTGACACTTTGGCTATAGGGAAGAATGGTGAGGGAGGAAGGGAGGGAGACTATATTATGAGAAGCAAAAGAGGGAGAAGGAAGAGGAGGAGGAGGAGGAGGAAGAGGAGGAAGAGGAGGAAGGCTACTAATTCTCCTGATGGCCAGACCCTTGTATCAGAGCGTCCCTGAAGACTCACTAGCCGAAGCTTATTACAGCAATCCCACCCCACCTGCTCCTTCCCTGCCTTCCTCCCCGCCTCTCTCTCTCTCTCTCTCTCTCTCTCTCTCTCTCTCTCTCTCTCTCTCTCTCTCTCTCTCTCTCTCTCACTCAAACTTTCATCCTATCTCCTCCCTCCTGCAGCTTTTTCGTTATTTTCATCAATTTTCTCTCTCCTCTCATTTTTCAGTTTTTTTTATTTTCATCTTTCTATTTTTTTCTGCTTTCTATCTTTTCTTTATTTCATCCACAGTTTTCTATAAAAATTTAAAATATGAAGCAAAATAAAAAAAAAAATATTCCTCCTTCATTTTCTACCTGCAATTATTTCCATTCTCTTCTCTTCTATCTGACAGTAATTCCGTTCAGTGCCCAGATTCATTAATTCTCTCTCTCTCTCTCTCTCTCTCTCTCTCTCTCTCTCTCTCTCTCTCTCTCTCTCTCTCTCTCTCTCTGCAATACCGCCTGTCCACTTCCATTTTTTTTCTTTTCTTTTACTTTTATTCTACTTTTTTTCTGTAATGTAATTGTAAACGTGTTAATAAAATGAATAAAAGAGCTAATAAAGTTTCCTGCTCGTGTCTCCTTCCATCTTTTTTTGTCCCATTTCTGAATAAAAGTGATGGTTGGGAATGGCTGTCTGTGCCGCGCTCGGTGTTAAGTCGCCTAATGCATGTACCGCCGTGTAATTCGCAGCTTTATGGAAGAATGTAACATAAACGGCGTGATAAAATATATGTATTGTTAATTCAGAGCAATTTATATTAATATTATACATTCGCCAATTCCAACTGTGCTGTCTCGTTAATTAGTGGAGGGAGGGAGGGTTGGTTGTCTGCTGGGTGGTGGTGGTGGTGGTGGTGGTGGTGGTGGTGATGGTGATGGTGGTGGTAAGATAGTAGTGAAGATGCGGGTGACTACTACTACTACTATACTACTACTACTACTATACTACTACTATTACCATTACCACTACTACTACTACTACTACTACTACTACTACTACTACTACTACTACTACTAATAACAATAATAATAGCTGCTCCTCCTTCAATATTATATCATGCAGGAATATGTGTACCCGAGCAGCTTCCCTCATGCCTCATATTGACTAACTATTACATGCCTTACAGCGGGTCCATATTGTACGAGCTGACAACGCATTATGTTCCAATATTTGCAGTGTACCGTGGCGCCCTTAATAAACATGGCACTAGCGACCCGATGTTCCTATGACGCCCTTCGCTCCTCAGGCACTAATAGACAGTGACTAGGATAAGCTTCGGTAGCGTCTCCTTAGCTTGTACTTCCTAGATATCACCATTACCTTCAGTGTGTGTGTGTGTGTGTGTGTGTGTGTGTGTGTGTGTGTGTGTGTGTGTGTGTGTGTGTGTGTGTGTGTGTGTGTGTGTGTGTGTGTGTGTGTGTGTGTGTGTGTGTGTGTGCGTGCGTGTATGTGTGAATATTTAAGGCGTTTTCTAAAGGATTCTGTGACTCGGTTCCCATTTCAAGGGTACCAGCACGCCATCAAGGTAAATCTAAATGTCTTTATTTTTTGGATTATGTTTTTGGCTCTACTCCTTAGGGACTTGTATCTTCAGTGGGTCTTTGTATTTTTTTTTTTATCCATTCCTCAGCAGTTGGCGACAAACTTGAGGCACATCAAAATCTCCTCCACTATTATTGCTTGTGATAAAGCTGCTGTTGGTGGTGGTGTTGTTACTATCGCAGCAATAACTACTACTACTACTACTACTACTCACTACTCATCTCCATTCTTAATTCTCCCAATATATACTAACGTGATCCATCCACTCTAAGCATGATAAAGACTGACGTGCTGACAGTAGCAGAGATGGTCACTATTGGGAAGTGAAGCAAGCAGTGGGAAGATACAATCCATTTTCTGTTTGAGTTCATCTTCAGCATCACAACTGTTAACAAATCTTCATCCTCAGACAAGAGCATGCGGGCTACGAGATTACCGGGCCGTGGGGTGTCTGATGAAGGGAAGGAGTGGGGAGAGAAGGGGGAGGGATGGGAGGGTGGGGAGCAACAGCAGCGGTGTGTGGGGTGTGAGTGAGGGGTAACGCTAGGGGGGAGAGGGTGGGAGGTTAGGGTGTCACGGGGGATAGGGTGGAGTACAGGGGGACGACCGGGCCCGCTAACGACCTCCCGCTAAGCCCCACAGCGGCCACTTCCCTCACGTCCCGACCAGGCTCCCCGCGCCGCTGACGACCGACTGACGACTCAATCACACGTTTAGATTTCGACTTATTCTGTGATTCTCTCCTTTACGCTGCCTTACACGGAATTCAGTGACTAATAAACACATCCCCATCATTTACGACGCCCTGCCGCCTCCTCCTCGCTGCCACGTGGTCTGCTCGCATAGCATAACAAATGATCGGTAACCCTGACAACAGCTTGTTTTCCCACTTCGCGCCCTGACCCACGAAAGCCCTCCTCTGCCACCTAAGTCAGCAAGAAAAATGAGTCGAAGTGAGAACAGACTTGTAACAGATCAAGCCCTCCTCTCTTACTAGTCCTCTTCCTCCTCTTCCTCTCCTACCCTGCCTCCTCCAGACACGCTGTCCTCGGCCTGAACACGCAGATCGAGGACTGATGAGGGACACAGCCAGCCATGGGAGGAAAGGAAGTAGAAAAAGGAGAATGATGACAAATAAGGAGGGGAAGGTGAGTAGGACTATAGGAACAAGGGAAACATAAGGAGGAAAGCAAGCGATGGGAGGAAGGGAGTTATTCGTGGGAGAAGGGAAAGAAGGAGGAAAATAATGGCACAGAAGAAGAGGAAGAGAAAGACGGGGAGAAAAACTAACGATGATTGTTATAAAGAAAGACAGAGAGGGGAATGATGGAGTGGAAGGGGAGGGGGCAGCGAGGGGATGGAGAGGCTGAAGAGTGGCGGTGGTACGGGTGACGCTCCGTTATAAACAGATGGGAGGCGTTGTTATTGTCGCTCAGAGGACTCGTCGAGGTGTGAGTAATCCTGTGACTAACACCAATTTTCTGGATAGCCAGCCGCCGCGGTGTTATCCTTTTCATTCACCTTCCCCTTCTTTTCCTCCTCCCCTCTCCCTTTATGAATATACAGTACAGTGAAAGAATGAATGGGACAACACTATATTTTTTGTAGCGTTTAAAGGCTCACTCTAATCGCACGGGAGGCTTTTCCACGCACCCATCGATTCAGACACGTCCCGCGGCCCGACAAAGCGACGCGCATTGTGTGAGAGCGAGGCCGCGTCAGGGGCGTTGTGTGGCCGAAAACCGGCGACACGTAACCGAGGATGAAAGACGACTTAGAGTTCCCCTGGCAGACTGTAAAGAAGCTGTACCAGCCCGGGGGTGATTAATGCCTGGGGGAGGGACGCGGGGGAAAGGGAGGGAGATAGGGAGGGACAGAAGGGATAGAAGGAAGGAGAGAAGAAGGAAGCCACGGTGTGAAAGGATGGGAATGACCAGAAGGTAAAGGTGACAAGGGGAAGTAAAAGCCCTTTTGAGAAACAGAAGAATAATGGCTACAAAAAAATGTAGCGAATAAAACGAATGGTGAAGAGAAGCGAGTCCAATGGTTGACAATGGACGCAGAGGAGGAGAAAAGGTAATTGAGAGATGCTGGAGGAGGAAGGAGAGGAGGAGAAATATTAAGAGGTAAATGACGGAGCAGTGAGCCAAGCTTGGCGTCCAATGGCATGAGTACAATAGCTGAACGGCTACCAAATCAGCGACGCTCCTTCGTATTTACATGAACTTATTTATCTATTTATTTATTTATTTTTGACGGAGGTATCAAGACATTTCATTAAAAACATCAAGTCTTTCAGCGTATCGTGTGCTCGTTCGCTCCCTTCATTCGTATATTTATGGCTCGTGGACCTATATCTCTTCTCGCTAACTTTATCAATCCATAAAACGAAAAGTTAGATCATAACTTGATGCAGGTAAAGCTCATCTTCGATTATCCTGCAGTCATCAGTTGAGTCATATGATATTCTTATGTTACAAGTTCCCTGTGAAAGGAGGAGCACTATGCTATCTTTACAGCACACTCTGGAGCTTACTCGTACATGGACAGGCATCGCAGCACTGCCAGGACAGATGAAGATGTCGGCGAATAGCTTATACGTTTCTATGATACAAAATCCAGCCGCTCCGCCAGTCGACATGCCCCCTCGTCCCTCCGTACCGTGTTCCGCGCCGCTGCCCCGCCAATACGCGTCTTCTTATAGGGAAGCTTTACGGGGTAAACCGCAAATAGGTTTCTCACAGCGATATCAGCCTTTGTCGGCGCCAGTGTGGTCTGCCGCGGCTCCCGACTCTCGCCTGAGGTAATATTACCGATGGCATAAATTTACCATTACACCATTATGTCCATTAAATCTAGCCAGCTCTCCCAATTCACTAACTACAGTAATCACATACATTCAAAAGGTACTTCAAGAAGTTCTCTAAGTGCACTCAGCATTAACACTGGATGATTTTCACACCAAGAACGTAAGAACTGCGACGCAGTAACAAAACACATCTGCACAGATACGTTAAGTATAGCCACTGCCACCTTGCACGTGTGAACTAAGAGCGTGGCAAGAGAGTTTTAAAGTCTTTTCTTATACACGTTGGGCTGAGACGTAAGAATAAGTCAACAGGAACACAACATAACGGACGAAAGGCTGTGGTTTATCTTTACTCTGCGCGGCTTGCAGTGTGTTCCCGTGGGATATCAATGTATGCCAGTCGCCCTTGAAATTATTGAAGGCTTGCAGTTGGAGAAGCAATGTAAGCAGCCGTTGTTGGAACAAAAACGATCCAATAAAGAAGTAAGCAAGGAAGTAAGTAATAACAATAGTAAGAAATAACAATAATAGCATCATCATCATCATCATCATCATCATCAACAACAACAACAACAATAACAACAGCAGCAATACCGACAGACACGTCTAATTGCCCGATATATTATTTCTATTGTTGCACAAGACAGTTAGAGACTCTATCAGTGGTCCATTAAATGACTGAATCACCTCTATCTCTAATAAAATGTTGCACACAGCATTTTAAATAATTCATCATCATTAAATGTAATAATTCCTCCCGTTCCTTGAGGGATTCCCATTTTGTAGTAACGAAGCAAAACACTGAATTATTTTGAGCCTCAGGCTACGACTTTGGTGATCATTACAAACAGATTATGAATAACACCTTTGTACTTTGACATAAAACAAGTAGCATGAGCTAAAGAGTCCGTGGAATTAATAACACTGAGGAATGGCATACACTACTGGACATTCTGAAACATGATGTTAAAGAGAGAATCTAATCTCCCTCACATCAATGCTTGCATAATGTTACTCTTTCCAAACACCCGCGACACCGCTTGATAACAATCTAATCACTCACCCTGGCTGACAGCACATGGGCGGGAGTTTATCAGCGACAAATCACCTGTGATCCCTCCGCGAGCTGGGCGCTGTGTGATCCTCACCTGCAAATATGAATAACATGAGTGTAAATTAAATTCTTTGATGCAATATTCTTCCTAAATCATTATAATTGCTTGATATACACTGATTGTGGATATCTGCCTGACAGTATCATTTAAAATATGAATTCTTTTTATCTACGGATATATTTCCTTACTTGAAAAATGATAAAATAAAAAGCAAATAACCACCGCTCTACAACCACTCTTCCCTTGTCACCACCACAACCACCACCATAATCACCATTGTCATCGCTGCTACCACCATCGCCAGTAATGACAACAACAGAAAGAACAGAAAATACATAATTACTATAACCAATACTATAACCAATATACATCCATTCGCTGTCATTTTAATTTCATTATAAACAAAAAATAATAATTGGATCCACGCCTCTAAATATTTGTTCTCACTTTTGATGATTACTCGGGGTGGGGGAAGGGTGAAGGAGAAGGAAGAGACAAAGGTGGGGGAAGTCGGGGCAAGGGGAAGAGAGAAGAAGGGGACAATAGGGAGGAGGGGGGGTAAAGATTAGCAAAGGGGAAAGGAAGGAGGTCAAGGCTGTACACATTAGTGAATGAATAATGAATGAGTTGTTCCCAAGTACTGATATCAAAGTGCTGGTGACGCAACACAAGCACTAACATGCGTACACACGCACATAGGCGCGCGCGCGTACACACACACACACACACACACACTATTACTGGCTGTAGAGATGACATGCATGTTCCATCAGACACACTTTCACAATACAAATGGACACATGGGCCCTTCACTTTCACGAGTTCTGTCCAATATATATATATATATATATATATATATATATATATATATATATATATATATATATATATATATATATATATATATATATATATATATATATATATATATATATTTTTTTTTTTTTTTTTTTCTTTTCATTTTGATATTTCTTTTCACATTTATAACAATGACTAGCCGAGCTATTTTGATGTCCAGCCGCGTCATCATACAAACATACAAAGCCTCATTATATCAAATTAATTTCATAGATTCAATACGAACGGATGATCAATATGTAGACTGCATAAGCGGCAAGATGGTGTACACACGCCTACACACTCGCCTGAACGCCAGTCGCCACGTACCCCTCGTGTTAGTCAGAGGCGAGGCGGTGACTATTTCAATGGTAAGTCACACTGATATGAGTGATATGTAACGGACTTGTTCTTCGACTGTAACTTATACATTCATATCAGTTCCTTCTCAGATAAAGTAAATTCCACCACAAGAGGGCAAAGTTCCACGGGACATCTGGCCTCCGGTGGTTAATCAATCTGTTCGTTATCATGTTAGACGAATTCTTGGGACTCGTGGGGATAAGGTGAAGTAAAGCCTTTGTTTGTTTGGCTTTGTTTCTTTCTATATGTACTGAGACTAGCTTGTTCTCGACGTTCTAGTATCTAGGATAACTCTGCCCACCATGCAACCATTCCGTCGCTTCATCATGTTAGGGAGCTTCATACGTGGATGTGTTCAGAGCTAATTAACCGTGGCGTCTGTTCAGTCCTTCAGTCTTTTTTTTTCCTTTATTATATGTCATGTGTTCTTTTTTACCTTTTCTTATGTATACTTTACCAACATATTTTTGTTAGTTTTTTTTTAATGTGGTTTTTACAGAAAAAATCCGTATATGGAGGTAAAATGGAAAATGTACACTGCAACAGAAAATTGGGCCACATGATAACACAAGTATCAAGATTTCAGAATTTCTACGTATTAAAAGATTCCACTTTCAAAACATCTGTCTATGCTTATTTATATACTGCTATTATCATTTCTTTCTAGCAGAAGAAGAAAATTGACATGTGGCTGGGAGTGTGGCTGAGAGGCGCGGGGGCTGGATGCTTTGGGCCCCTCCTGGCGCTGCTGTGTCTCACCCCCCTGTGGCACTGGGTAGCAGCAGGCAGTGAGTTCAGGCGTTTGGGTTCTGGGTGACCGTCGAGCTGTCTTTCTCTTCACATTGCCAGATTTTGTGGGATAGACAAAGAAGAGTCAAATGAACTATACAGCTGTCATCCCAGCCGATAACATTTCTGAAAGGATACAGGGGATGAGGGGTATTCGTTACGAAAGGAGACTGAGCTTTTAAATTTACATTCCTTAGAGGGGCATACGTTAAGAGGGGACCTGATAGACGTCTTTAAGTGGTATAGGGGTTATGACAAGATGATGTGAGAAAAATTCTTTGGATCAGCAATCAGGATAGAACAAGAAATAATGGATAAAAAAAAAAAGTTGGGTTTAATAAAGAGACAGGAAGGAATTGGTTCTCAAATATAGTGGTAGATAAACAGAATGGACTCAATAATCAGATTGTTAGTGGAGAGTTATTAGGAACCAATCCTGTGAAACGTTTTTTGTCTGTGTAACAGCGTTTTCAATGAGTGGTTCATTTCAGCAGAACAAAATAGGATTTGTTTACTTTTTTAGTCTTGACCTTCCTTTAAATTGTCAAACTGCTTTTCTTCTTCATCCTTAGGTTCACGTAAAGCAGAGATCCTGGCTGTTGGCGTCAATATGGACAACTCGAAGTCCCTAAGGCTCCAGAGGTCTATTGAAGTACCTGAGACTACCGATGCGCTCACTGTTTGCCTCCACCTGCGAATCCTCTTCCTGCGCACCAACCCTTCCCTCATATTCTTCTTGCAGGACTCACCTTGCTCCCTGAGTGGTAAGTAGCCCGTGGCGGTGACCAGAGAATGGATGCATCTTCCTTTGTCTCTTCCCGCAGACATATCCAGGTTTCTCCATTGTCGTCCCCTTAATGACTTTCCGTCGTACCACTTCCCTCCACTTGGTTCACTGAGGCGCAAAGTTGTCCTGGACCACGTAATTCCTCCTTCAGGGCGGACCAGCGTGCACCTGAATCGAGGTTTCACTTGCGAGTTCTGCTTTGCTGTTCCACCGATACGCCTGACAAGGATGCACGGGAAGGAATCTAAAACCCGTCTTTAATCAAGAACTCCGTTATTTCTTCTGAAAAGGTCTTACAGCGAAAAAGGAACTTTGGAAGCTCTTACTATTTAAATTTTTCTTAACGACGCCTGAAATAAAAAAAAAAGAAATAAAGATGACCATGGTTTAAAAGGGCACGGGGATCGAAATGATGTTTACTCATTTCTACACTTTCTCATGTACCTCTTTTTTTTTTTTTTTTTTTTTTTTTTTTTTTACGTGTTGATTAAGGTAATGGAAATCCCGCCCCTCCCCGATCTTCATGAGACAGTCGCTCGTCAGCTTTAAAGAAGCGAGGAACTGCAGCCTTCCGTTCATGTCGCTCAGTGTCCTTAATCAAAACAATCAATACTTAATGCTTCTTTATTCGCATTTTGGTCATATTTGT
The DNA here is from genome assembly GCF_035594125.1 of Scylla paramamosain. NCBI lineage: Eukaryota > Metazoa > Arthropoda > Malacostraca > Decapoda > Portunidae > Scylla > Scylla paramamosain. Next base: position 23,708,407 of record NC_087155.1, on the reverse strand, counting down.
TTCTTATGAGGTGAGTACAAAGCGGATTTATTTTATCTCTAGTTTAAGAATGAGACAGAGCAAATCTTTTTATCTCCTTGGCTTCGGTAGTTTCTCTAAGCAATAACTGAACATTACTTTATCCTGTTCAGATTAGTTGCAAGCCTTGACAGGTAAAACTTTGTAAGAGACTGTATCCAAATTCTTATTTACATTTAATTGCCAAGTAAGATGAAAATGTTTTCATCCAAAACAATCATGTTGGAAAGAGTAAACGTGAAGGTTGTTCCCTTGCATTTCCCCAATGGGTGCTGGTCTACGACGGTCGTTCCTTTAAGGTTCACGCATCATATAAAGTCTAATGAAATCAACACCGTCTGAGTGTTTTAGAGATGCGAGCCCAAATACTCTGACCTGTGCACGCTTCCCTACCAGTGAGGAACAACAAACTGCAGGCACTGGTGGGCTCCCTCCTGCTGACCCACAGGCGCCCGTTGGAGACACACGCGTGGCATCACCTGTGCCTGGTGGTGGGGCAGCACCTTGAACTCGCCATGCAAGGGAATTACACAGCGGATGTAGACGTGAAACTCTCAGGAGATTCGGAGCAGTTACTGCCGCAGGTGAGGGACGAGTCACCTGCTGTTATGAGTTATTTGTACATGCTTATAAATGCTATGCTATCGTTGTGTTAATGTGATGATAATTCGGTAACCATTGGATCCGAATTTACGACCATAAGCAATTAAGATACATGGCAAAGCAAGTCACCTTTTAATGACATAATCTTGTAGTCAAGATGCCCAGACAGCATAGTTCTGTGCTTTGTAGCTCATCACCGTTTGTATTTGGTGGTGGTGGTGATGGTGGTGGTACAGGGTAACGCTACTCTGTGGTTAGGGAGGAGCAAGAATACCCCCCGAGGAGTGCAGGAATCCGTGGGAGGCTACGCTACTCTGCCTCAGGTGTATCCAGGCCGCCTGTCGGAAGAAAAGGTTAAACATGCGACCATTGTTGACGCACCTACTTTCAAATTTACCTTTACATGAATTCAATCTTACTTCTGCGCTCGCTAGGACTCACTAGAGTGTCTGGAATGATGCACTCAGGTTAAGGCATCTTCATCTGTATAAGGTTTATACATCATATACTACAGTAAAGGTACTTTCATCTTTAATATGTGCATGCATGTGTGTGCGTGTCTGGGTTGCAGAGAGATATTTGATTATAGAAACATTTTCTCTATGCATCCAGGTAGTATCGCTTGCCCGTTGCGAGGAAATACCCGACGGTGACCTGGCGACTGGAGCGTGGCGGGTGACGGGGCAGGGAGGGGAGCTGCTGGGGGACGTGGACCCCAGCAACCTGACGCGTCTGGCTCACGTGCACACTCTGAGGTGAGATCTTCTAAATGGCCGCCTGGGAGCTGCATTACATATCCATCAATCTTTTTATGTAGTAGAAAATAAAACAAGTGCGGTGGTGTGCTGGCAAGACTGTAGGAAGATGAGTATGTTTGGTAAAAACGATATCAGATTTTTATTACATTTTTTTTTCATTCATTTCCGGTTTCATGATTTCACCTGACATGCGTATATCACTGAATTCTTACTTTTATGGAAATCTCATGGCTGAACGATGCTTTGGTTCTTAAAGCGGGGTGACCTTCGAGTTGGCGCGGGACGTGTGTCCGCCTCACCCTGAGGGGCAGCTGTTGTTGCTGCCTGGTCACCACACACCACGCCAGGCCGCAAGGAGGTGTCGCTCCTTGGGTGGGCAGTTGCCCCAGCCCAAAGAAACATTGCGCGGCGTGGTCAGCACGGTGGGTGCCACTGAACTGCTCGTTCTGTGAAAGAAGAGTGAATAACAATGATTCACTGAAAGGGTGGAATTGGTTTCTTCATGCTTTTCTCGTATTCTTTCAAGAACCATAACACACTTCCTACAAATTATATGCCATGCAAGCTGATTATTTTTCATATATCTATTTTTTATGAATCTCTGTATGCAAGTTAATCTTATCGTCGATGAAAAAAAATGGCAGCATCATCCTGACTCTGACCCGACCTTTGGCAGATGGCATGGGCGCAGGGTGACGCGGCCGTGGCCTGCTGGGTAGGAGCGGATGATGATTACTACCTACTTGAAATAACCGAAGGGAAAATTTCCCATCAGTCTGTGAGGGGAGCAATGAACGTCTACGCCTCTTCAGGCCTCTGCTGCCAGGTGAGTTGTCCCAACCTTCAACGCTGACTCCAGACAATGGCGCTATGTGACGACATCATGGTGTGTTCAGAGTCAAGGTATTCAGTGAGGAGCACAGTATTGTTGCATATTCTTTATACTTTTTTTTTTTTTTTTTCACCGATACAGGTTTCTCAGAGGCCAATCATAGAAATGAGAGTAGAGAATTTAAACTACAAATCAAGCCGCTTTGCCATAGTCCCCTCTGAGACAAAGCTGAGATTTGTGTCAGACAACGGTGATATGATCTACTTGCGAGAAGATCAACTTGACGTACAAATGTTTGGTTCCTGGGCTTGGTCATTGACCTTCAACGGCCACTGGACGGGACGACACGAGGTGGTGAACACCAGTCCGTGGCGGCAAGGGCCAGGCCGCCTGGTGGTGATGAGCGCGTGTGGCAAAGTAAGTCTTTGCCGTGCTCTCTGCGCTTTGGAGAAAATATTAAAGGATTTTTCACGTAATAATATTTCCTAACAAGGATTTTTTTTATTTTATATTTTTACCTAGAATTTCCCATCACCTGTGCCAACAAGAAATAACTGTAGATTGCATTTTATTGACTCTCTGGTCCTCCAGTAACACATTAATACTCCTTCTTCCTCATTTAGCCCACAATAATTAAATGGAACCGCTCCGAAACACGTTCAGTGTTTCCTCTCATATTTTGTACTGACTCGTTATAAGAGACAGTAAGATCATCTCACTCCAACACACACACACACACACACACACATTTTCATTAGATAATTTAAAACCATATTTTGGCAGGATGAGTTCACGTGCACAGACGGTTACTGTGTGGGTCTCGACTCGCGGTGTGACGGCCTGGACGACTGTGGCGACAAAGCTGACGAGAGATACTGCGAGACTCTGCCGGAGAGATCTGAGAAGCACAGCCTGGATGGCCTGCAACGCTCCGATCCCGCTGTCAGCCTTACTTTCAATTTAGTCACGCTCAAGGAGATAGAAGAGACCCCGCCTGCCCTCACAATGCGGCTCCGGGTGGGTGTGGGCTGCTCCTCGTGGCTCTCACACACTAACACAAAGCAGGACGCACACAACACTACAATGAGTTTAATGTTTGGTATGATTTACAAAAAGAACGCATTTCTATATTCGTTCGTTGTCATATAAAACAGCTTTCTTTTAACGATGTGACGCACAGAATGCGAATGGATTGTGGTCATCAAAGTGAAACAAAACATGAAAAATTGTGTTTCCTATAAAGACGAAGTTTCACCTCTGCTGAGGATACTTGACTCTTCTTACGCTCCACTAGCGGCGCCATATGATCCCACTGCGGCGCTCATGAAACCCAGGCAATCGTTCAACCTCCCCTCCACTAAATTAACTAACTGCTCAGTATTGCATATCGACAGTTGATAGTTGACCTGTTTATTTCCCCCGCCAGCTACAGTCCACGTGGCACGACGACTCCCTCTCCCTGTGGCATCTAAGTCATCACCCAAGGGACAATGTAATTCCAATCCTCAAAGCTCCACGGACACCCTCATACAATCTCGGCAACAGTGACTACGAAAGCTTCCTGCAGCGCCACAACCCTGCACACAAGGTGGTGACGCTGACAGCCAAGAAGCTCCGCGACGGTGTCCCTGGAGTGCACGACCTGCACGAGGGTAGGCTGGGGTAGGGGCAAGGAAAGGAAGGACACTGGTTAGCGTGAAGGCAGAGGCCACTATAACCTAAATTTCCCTTCTATGATAACAACATTGATTTGTTAAGGAAGTCTTTCACACTAATCCATCAGAACATCAGAGCGATCACTCTCCACACTCCTCAGCCAAATGTTCTTCACGTGCAGGGTACAAATACAACGCTGGGAAGGAGGCGGTCTTGATGATGACAGAAGAGTTCCAGACAACCGTCACCTGTTTCTTTGAGTATGAACTCTACCCTTTTGACACCCAGACTTGTGACTTCAATCTCTCCCTTATCACGAGCAGTGACTGGCGACCTTACTTCAATATTGGGGTAGGGTTACCGTCTACGACTATACAACAGAGTAAAATAATATTAAGATTAAAATAATAGCAAAACTTCCAAACACATGGCTTCCTGATGATAAAAAATAATAAATAGATAAATAAATAAATATATAATAATAATAATAACAACGATAATAATAATAATAATAATAATAATAATAATAATAATAATAATAATAATAACAATAATAATAATAATAATAATAATAATAATAATAATAATAATAATAATAATAATAATAATAATAAAAAGAAATGGTTTGATACCAGATCCTGACCCCAGGTAGGGAAAAAAGTGTTGTGTATCATCTTAGTAGAAAAGAACTAAACCTGCATTTGTTGTGCCGCAGGACACGATGGCAGTCTCCAGTCCTCAGTTCACACACATATTTACGATGCAGCCTCTCCATCAACAATGTTCTCACGACCTTCCTGCCAGGCCCTCCTCCATCAACTTCAGAGTAAGTGTTTTGAGTAACTGACACTGACGTAGTCTGTACCAATTACAGGAATATGGGGAACTAGGAATATGTCCTGAAAATTAACCTTATCCACAAACGTTCAAAGAATATGTATATTTGTACCTTTATGAAATTATGTAAATATTTTGTTCCTCGATGATGCAGACACTCATCCACCGGCGATCCACCTCTTTTGTCTGGACCATTTTCCTTCCCGGCATGATTGTCACCGTCACTGGATACTTAACTTTGCTCCTCGACAGCTTCACGTAAGTATGTGAGGCACCTCTGGCTATATAAGAATATTGGTTCAGTTTAAATACGTTGCCATGATGGCAACATCAAATGGAGTGCATGTCAGCGGTAGGAGTATTATGAAAATTTTCATAAGAAAGTCTATCAAATTTTTACGATGATTTAACTTCTCTTTCACTGAATGTTTTTGACAATGAGAAAACTTACAAACAAATTGAACACTTTTTCCACAGGAGTACCGTACCATGTGTTTCTACCTGGCCTTACGACTTGCTTTCAGAGACCGGATCATGGTAACACTGAGCTGCTTTATCGTACTGGCAACTTTGAACGCCCAAGATCAAGTCAGTGGGGTACGACATTCATCATTCAAGGTCATGGACGTTTATATGTTTTACACTTTATTCCGCCTCTTCCTGGTGTTTATAGCTCACATTTTCATTGAGCGCCTGCGTGGGTGGCTCGAACGTGTGGTGCAGGACAAGCAAGCTGAGGGTGAGGCAGAGCGAGGTCAGAATCTAAACAACCCGAGCAAGATATCTGAGGTCTGGCTGACAGAGGTGGAAGACGTGAAGACACATCAGGAAGGAGAGATACACCGCAGACACAGTTCGAGGGACGAGAATAAACTAGGGAAACCACCGGGCGGCTGGGTGCACGAGGTGACGACCGAAGCTTGTCCCAGTAAGGAATCGGCAACATTATCCCCTTCTTTGAAAGGCGACAGTAAGATGTGCCCTTCCTGCTCTCACATTTCCTTTGCCCGTTTCAAGCAGTCTCTTGGTATTTTCGTCTTTACCAACAAGAACGCACTCTGTTTGTTGTCCTCTGTTCTCTGGATATTAAGCGATGTCGTTATGGTATTGATTTTGGCGACAGTTATGAGAACCTTCACGGGTGTTATGTACGCACAGTATAATGAATACTGCAACACTAATTCTGACTGAGAGAGAGAGAGAGAGAGAGAGAGAGAGAGAGAGAGAGAGAGAGAGAGAGAGAGAGAGAGAGAGAGAGAGAGAGAGAGAGAGAGAGAGAGAGAGAGAGAGAGAGAGAGAGAGAGAGAGAGAGAGAGAGAGAGAGAGAGAGAGAGAGAGAGAGTGGTTAGTTAAAACATTCCAATCTACAGAATTCAAAGCTTTGGGCGAGTGATCATAATGATAAAAAAAAGAAGATCGAAAGTGATGCAATCAGGAAGGGAAAGGATCAACGCATTAGAAATCTCTTGAACAGAATGAGATATACGTGTGCTGGAGAGTGATTAATGACAAGAGGGAAGAGGATGTATGACAACGGCTGATTCATGCATAATATATATTGCAAAGTTATAGTGAAGTATAGTGCACGTTGTATTGTTTAGTATACAGTGTGGCGTGATGGGTCGTGGTGTGACAGTGTGTGGTATAGTGCATGACAAGAAAATGCGGTGTCATGTGTAATAAGAAACAATAAAATAATAAGATAGACAGTGCCATATTAAATAAATGAATGAGAACAAATATAGAGAAGCTCAGAGTTAAGCAGAAGTACTAACTATTATCTTAAATTTTTAACTCACATTTTGTCTCGAGGGAGGGACAGCAGCAGTCGAAACATAAGGTACACGATGCTTCAGTTTCACCATAAATATCATAAATGTTGCTGTGTTAAGGTGATGTCGATGTTCTACTGTTAGAATCACTCTGATGTGTTATGAACGTAAGAACATAAAGAAAACCTACATGAAGTCAGAAATAGCATTGCAGTTCCTGTATAAAACAGATATAACAGATATGTCCATCTCTATCCTTAAATTATCTAATCTTCCTTTAAAGTTCCCTATTGCCTTGCCACTACTAACCGCGATACTGAGTCTACTCCAGTCATTTACTACTCTATCAGAAAACTATTTCTTCCTTATCTTTTGAAGAATAAATTCAGTACATTATCCAAAAAGTGAATTAGAAATAAAAATGATTTTTCACTAATCTCTGTAAGATAACCAGGCATACAATAAAGATTGTTCTCTTTAGTAAGCGTTTTTTCCATTAATTGCTACAAGAACACGTCTTGTAAATATTTTCGTAATGAGTAGGCGTAGACTGCACGCACACACACACACACACACACACACACACACACACACACACAGCATTACATCACTAGGTTCCTATGTGGTTTTATGTTGAAAAACGAAATTAACTAAAAAGTGACGCAGTTCATCTGGCTGGTGTGACAAAATCCAGTGGACGCTGTACAAAGTGCAGCGCGCGTTTCCACAAAGCACCTTTAGTGTTGCCATCCAGGCTTGCTGATGTAATCCCTCGGCACAGCTTAATTACGTCAATCCCTCAGTGTATCTTGGATTAATCTGCAGCCATTCAATCATTGCCAATACCGCTGGTGTCTGATAGCTGGAAAGAATTATTCTCTCTCTCTCTCTCTCTCCTCTCTCTCTCTCTCTCTCTCTCTCTCTCTCTCTCTCTCTCTCTCTCGCTCTCTCTCTCTCTCCTCTCCTCTCTCTCTCTCTCTCTCTCTCTCCAATATAGCTATTGGTTTCACACCCCGCAATAGTAGATATAAAAAAACAAAATATATACATGTTCTCAGGTAAGGGTCCACTAAATAAATCAGTAAAAAGTGAAGGATACACTCGCTCTTCTCTAGATCAGGCAGTAGCGGGGAGCACAATCGCCTCACAAGATTTGAGAGTATCACGCCTGGGTGTCCAACACGCAGCTCTACAAACAGAACCAGAGCGCCGTGTGTTATGGATTAATGTGTTAAGGATTAACGTTTTTTCCCTTCCCGCCGCTACTTCCCTTAGACCAAATTACCAAGAATAAGGTAAGGACAAGTTTATTGCTGCACTATATGATCAACAAAAAAATATATATGATTTTGCCACATGTAATGTCAAATGTGTCTATACCCAGCTATCGTCACTTATCCATTTATTTAACCTTTTTTCTTGGGTGTGTGTGTGTGTGTGTGTGTGTGTGTGTGTGTGTGTGTGTGTGTATGTATGTAAGAGAAATCGAAAAACATGCTAGAAACATAGGTACTTTATCGGTCTCTCTCTCTCTCTCTCTCTCTCTCTCTCTCTCTCTCTCTCTCTCTCTCTCTCTCTCTCTCTCTCTCTCTCTCTCTCTCTCTCTCTCTCTCTCTCTTTCACACACACACACACACACACACACACACACACACAAAGACAATCAATATCACAATAGTTCGATGATCCGGGATAAGTAAGTCTCAGAAAGCCTAGCCCTCATAAATAACAATAGACACAGTTAAACGACAACACAAAACCACCATGCATTCATTCCGAAATGTATTTGTTTGTACGTTATCAGATTACTCATCACAAAAGACCTTGCTGATAAAACCCATTACTCTATGACCATACCCCATCTATCTGAAGAGCTGGCAAGAACAGAAACAAACACACGGGTATACATATATGTAAGTAACGTCAATAAACCCGTAAATACTAAGACCATTCAGCAATAAGACCCAAGAATGAAGAAGCACATTTGGAAACCCTGAAGATTCATTCCCTCTCCAAACTTTCTTTCAATTGTAAGGCTCACCATGATTTATACCTTCTCATTCTCTTCTGTCCTGTTCCTCTTCTCTCTCTTGCCCATACATCGCCTTCCCAAGAGACAGAGCCGCCCCCTAACACCACCCCACATCTCCCCTCCCAAACGACACACAACAAGGCACTCCTCCCATTCCCTCCTCCTTCCTCCCACTCCAGCTCCCTCCCAGCCCATGCGACCCTCCATACTAAATCTAAAATCTGAATGGAGCCTATAATCCAAAATGTCGGACCCCCCTTGGCTTCACTGAGGGGAGGGAGATGAGGGAGGGAATGGGGAGAAGCATGAGGAAGGGAGGAAAGAAGAGAGAGGGAGGAGGGAAGGGAGAAAAGGAATGGTGATAGTAGAGGAGGGAGGAACTGAAGGAGGGTGTGGCGTGTGGGCGAGGATGAATGAGAGAGAGAGAGAGAGAGAGAGAGAGAGAGAGAGAGAGAGAGAGAGAGAGAGAGAGAGAGAGAGAGAGAGAGAGAGAGAGAGAGAGAGAGAGAGAGAGAGAGAGAGAGAGAGACTGCAGGGGGGCGCGAGGGTCCACGAGGGTGTCAAAATGCGTAATCACATCCACAGTGGGGCGTGTGTGTGTGTGTGTGTGTGTGTGTGTGTGTGTGTGTGTGTGTGTGTGTGTGTGTGTGTGTGTGTGTGTGTGTGTGTGTGTGTGTGTGTTTGCATGTATGTGTATGTATACGTCGTTTATTCATACTCCTCGCCATATGTAAATGAAGTCAATGACATAATAATGATGGTGATGGTGGTAATAATGGTAGTAATGATGATGATGATGATAATAATAATAATAACAATAATAATAATAATAATAATAATAATAATAATAATAATAAAAATAATAATAATAATAATAATAATAATAATAATAATAATAACATACCCACAGTTACAAGAACCATCTCGTTTATCGCGGCCTCCTCTTCCCAGTGTGTTAAGTGTGTCAAGTGTGAGTGAAAGCGTCGTGCGCATGTTCACTCTTAAAGTATGAAAAGAGAGAGAGAGAAAAAAAAAATCATATTCTATTCGCGTTGCTTCAGGTTTCCGCGGCACCTGGTCGTCACACGTGAGTGAAGAGCAGCGCCTCAATGCCGCCACCTCCTCGACCTCCCAGAGTGTCATACATCACTTCAATAAAATCTGCAGCGGCCTCTCACATCCCGCGCACACCGAGGAGAGAGACAAGCGCGAGGCTGCAGCAGGAATGAATGTCTGAGATATATTCGTATGCATCCTGACTTTGGAATACCGAGGTGCGAAAGTCAAGGTCTCTCTCTCTCTCTCTCTCTCTCTCTCTCTCTCTCTCTCTCTCTCTCTCTCTCTCTCTCTCTCTCTCTCTCTCTCTCTCTCTCTCTCTCTCTCTCTCACTCTCTCTGATATCCGACACACCTTCCTCAATAATGACTGAGAAATAACACTAGTGCATTCACTCTGCCGCGGGTCGACTGTGTGCGACTCAATGAAAGGAACCCCGCGGCGCCGCCCTACGTACTCTTGCCACTCGCCCTGCCTTCTTTTCCACACCCTCCTTTCTCTCTTTCTATTTCCTGCACACATAGTTCTCTCACCGTCACGATACTACGCACACTGCCGTACGGAAATATAAACAAAAAAGGTGAGGCAATATCAGAACAACCTCCACCTCTCGGGTTGTGGTGCTCGTCAACTGCCTCCCAATGACAGTGACACCCAGTAAATTATTGTGATGTCGTCAGGGTCGTCACAAGCTCGATGACTGATGGTCGCCACCCGTGGACAACGTGGCGCCTCTATTTACTCTGCCAAAATCTCAGCCATAATGAAAAAGAGGGAGGAACCCATAATCAAATTTCATGCCTCATCGATCATCCGACAAACGCGTCTCGTCCCTCGCTACTAACACTTTTCCCGCTGCGTCCACTGAGGAAAACGTGGCCACCTACAAATGTACAGTAACAGCCAACATGATACCTGTAGGTGTGCTGATTGTCACGTCTTTGTAATATCAACAACTGATACTGAAAAAACACATATTTACATAGCTTTACTTAAGTAACCATAAACCCAAGGTACTCTCATATCCTTACCAGACAAATCTTGTGAGAGATGAGAGACTCTCGAGAGAATGAATAGAAACACGAGGAGGAAAACGAGGTTGTGAGGGAGGACTTAGAGAGATTTGTAACTTGAACCTGAGTGGCAGCCACCGCAGATTGTCCCGCCCCTCCTTGCTCCCAAACCCCGCATCCCCCTGCCTGCATGACGCTGCTGCTCCCGCCTCCTTCCCACGCACATTTGTTCAGCGCCACCATCACACCCAACAAGCAAACAAATTGAAGTCGTTGAGATCCTAGCGACGCTCTGAGCAACACCGGGCCACGCATAGCAGAGCACTGACCTCGCGCAAAAAGGACTTTGTGTGATTGGGTTTTTCTCTGTACATCGCGAGGTACTCGCAAGGCAGCTCTGAGAGAAGGGGCGCCCGCTGCATAAGGAAGGAGGAAGCTAGGCGTGTCTCCTGCTGGTTGATGCACGACAATCTGCACGACACACGCGGCACTCCTGGATACGGTTTACACAGATAGAGGAAATAATCCAAAAGCTCCTGATCTTTTTTCCAAGGCAGGCGAGGCGGGAGGTGTTGCGTGAACGAGGGCTGTGTGGGAGTAGAGGCAGGGAGGCAGGACTAGTGAGAGTAGCCTGGGAGGGTCTTCCACACAGCCTTTCCCCTTCTGCTGCCGTCCCTGCCGTCCTTTACGACTTCCGGCCGTCGCGGGGAGAATGGGAAGACCCACTAGTCGCCCCACTAGGTCGGTCCACGTATTACGGCACATGTTCCCTTGATCAATCAGTACACTTATGACCCTTACGACGACACAGGGACGGCACATTCCTGCCCCAAACGCCCCACTCGCCCTTCCCGACGTTGGCAGTAACAAGTTCGCTGCTTCTTTTACGCCTTCATGTGTTACCAACTTGAGGACACTCCCTTTACTAAGTTCCGTCTTCTGTTTCCCTCTTCTTCTTCCTCTTCTTGTCTGTCTGGCTGTATGTTTATCTGTTTGTCTACTGTCTGTATTTCTTTTTGTTTGTATGTATGTGTCTGTCTATCCTTTCTCTTTCTCTCTCTCTCTCTCTCTCTCTCTCTCTCTCTCTCTCTCTCTCTCTCTCTCTCTCTCTCTCTCTCTCTCTCTCTCTCTCTCATTAATCATTACATCAGCCACCAGCAACATAAAAGACAGCAATACACTGTTAATAATGAAGGTCTTTTTACGAGCACATGAATTTCTCTATTTCAGAGTGGACAAATATTTCCAAAATGTACAAATTCTCAACTCGACGGGGAATGAAACGTATTTTATTTTCTGGCGAGTTCATTAAAATTCAGTGTGCATTCTTGCATGCAACTTTCTTCTTTTTACTTGTACAAAAGGGAGGCTGAGCAACGGCCGGCCGAAAAACGCCAAAAATACCCGCAGTTTCCGCACCAGTAAAAAAAAAAAAAAAAGAAAAAAAAGGATAAAAAAAGACAAAAGAAAACACGTCCACATGGTAACCGGTTTCTATTTTCACTTCACGAAGGAAAAAAAAGGAAAAAAAGAAAAAGTGTCTTCATCCTGTTGTGTACTTTTTGTTCTATATATTTTTTTGTTTGTCTGTTTGTTACGCGCAGTCTTTATTCATATATTTATTTTATTTATTTATTTATTTATTTATTCATTTAGTTGTATGTTGATCTATTTATCCCTTCATTTATTTACCTACTCATCATTTATTCACATTTATTGTTTTTAATTGATGAGAGAGGGAGAGAGAGAAAGGGATAGATAAATAGATACATAGTGAAAGAGAGAGAGAGAGAGAGAGAGAGAGAGAGAGAGAGAGAGAGAGAGAGAGAGAGAGAGAGAGAGAGAGAGAGAGAGAGAGAGAGAGAGAGAGAGAGAGAGAGAGAGAGAGAGAGAGAGAGAGAGAGAGAGATCCATTATTTATATTTTCTTGTTCTTTCCAGTAGAATCATACTTGTATTTTTTTAAAGGAGAGATGAAATACATATGACGGTCCGAACACAGTAACAGGAAGGAAAACAAAATATACACTGAATTTCTTCTTTCTTCATTACTTGGCTGGACAAAATAGAAATAGCAGCGATCCAAAAATGCGTGCAACTGTTATAAAGACGTAGTTTTAAGGGAAATACTAATCTCTCTCTCTCTCTCTCTCTCTCTCTCTCTCTCTCTCTCTCTCTCTCTCTCTCTCTCTCTCTCTCTCTCTCTCTCTCTCTCTCGACTGATTAAAGTAAAGACTAAAAAACAGTCTCCTCTCTTCGCTCTCTCAACAAAAGACTCGATCTATTTCCTCGCCATATCCTGCCTCAGCTGCATTCCTTCCTTCCCTCCCGCCTCTCTCCTTCCCTCCCTCAGCTCTGCCTCTCCCTTCCCTCTCTCCCTCTCATACCGCCCAGCGCTCTCCTCTCCTCGTTAATCACCTCGACAACGTGATCACCTCTCCAGTTGTACCTTTTCTGTGGTTTCGCTTCTTCCTCTTTATTTTTTTTGTTCATAAAATTTAATGCGTTTCTCATCGTTTGAAGTTCTGGTAATGAATTTTTATTGTTTGTGTCTATCTGTCTGTCTGTCTGTCTGTCTCTCTGTGTGTCTGTCTGCTTGCCTCTGTTTCTGCCTGCTTGTCTTTGTTGTTATTTTTTTTGTTTGTCTGTCTGTTTGTCTGTCTTCCTGTCACTGTCTCTATTTGTCTGTCTTTTTTTCCTTGTCAGTCTTTCTGCTTGTCTGTCTGTCATTTTTGTCTATGTCTGTTTGTGTATATGCATGATTGTGTCTGTCTGTCTGCCCATGTCCATTATGTAAGTCTCTCTCTCTCTCTCTCTCTCTCTCTCTCTCTCTCTCTCTCTCTCTCTCTCTCTCTCTCTCTCTCTCTCTCTCTCTCTCTCTCTCTCTCTCTCTCTCTCTCGCAAAAATATATAGTTGACTTTCTGCAAATATTTCTGTAAGTTTTTTTTTTACTGTGCTCAAGAATTTCTCACAAGATGACAAGATGATTGACTCTCTTTACAAGTACGAGTAAACAATCACCGGAGCCGGACTACAAAGCAACAAGGAAACGTCCACTTTACTTTCTTGCTGAGTCAACGTTCGCTCAGTCACGTGTTCAGGTACGTACATCAAGACCGTAAGAAATCCCACACTCACGTAGCCATCGACCTGCAGGAGCAACGTGTGTGTGTGTGTGTGTGTGTGTGTGTGTGTGTGTGTGTGTGTGTGTGTGTGTGTGTGTGTGTGTGTGTGTGTGTACTTAGAATGTAAATATAACCTTTTACGAGGAGCTTACACACACACACACACACACACACACACACACACACACACACACACACACACACACACACACACACACACGTAGCAGAGGAACATGAATCTAATTATAACACTTTCACAATTTCTCCTGCCGCACACACACACACAACTCTACTGGCTCCATCACTCCATCACCGCACGGTCCTCCCTTGTATTACTAACATTACTATATTTTTTATTTTTCCACCCATGCGGTTCTCACTGTTCATAAAGCAGCGCCAGACATACGACCAGAACTCCCAGCACTTTCTTATCTAATTACGTTGGAATTTATCACTGCTGGAAGGAGAAAGAGCGATAAACAAATGAGGACTTCTGACTTACTCCCTTTTTTTTAATGTATTCACATATATTTTTAATTCCATAAGAGTACTTTGTAATTATATCCACCAGAACTCACATTTTTTTTTTTTATGATTTACATTTTTTTCATGAAAGGAACAAAGAAACGTACATTGCAGCACTCCACCTCCTCGTCCTAGTCTTCATCGTCCTTCACCAACACCACTACCACCACTACCACCACCACCACCACCACCACCAACACAACAACAACAACACACCCTCTCCCTTCACTTCACCACCGCTCATTATCACCACCAGGGAACATAATTAGAGACACGAGACCAACAGACACACTCATCTCCCTTTTAACCTCTCCCTTTCATCTAGCGGAGAGGTTGGGGAAGGGCAGGGAGAGGGACAGGCACAGAAGGAGAGTGAGAGAAGGAGAAATGATGTATATACGTGTCTGAGAGAGAGAGAGAGAGAGAGAGAGAGAGAGAGAGAGAGAGAGAGAGAGAGAGAGAGAGAGAGAGAGAGAGAGAGAGAGAGAGAGAGAGAGAGAGAGAGAGAGAGAGAAATCTACACAAACATTATCATACACACACACACACACACACACACACACACACACACACACACACACACACACACGTGGAGATCAACACCCACCGACTAAAAAAAGTAAAAACAAACAAACACTCCGACGAAAAAAAAGACTCACAAGGACGGTGACAACACACACACACACACACACACACACACAGAGAGAGAGAGAGAGAGAGAGAGAGAGAGAGAGAGAGAGAGAGAGAGAGAGAGAGAGAGAGAGAGAGAGAGAGAGAGAGAGAGAGAGAGAGAGAGAGAGAGAGAGAGAGAGAGAGATGCACAAAAAAGTAAAATAAACACAAAAAGACACTGAGGAAAGGTAATTAATTAATGGAAGAAAAGAGAAGGGAAGACAGAGGGACTGGACGAGTACCTGGCAGAAAGAGGAGGAGGAGGAGGAGGAGGAGGAGGAGGAACACAAAAAGAAGCAGAGGGTGGTTTGCTTCCCGAGAAGAGAGTCCTTGATGATCCCCTGGGGTAACCTAGGTCCTGGGGGGATGACGTCAACAGAGATTGGGAGGAGAAGGGGAGAAGCCGGAGGAAGAAGAGAGACAAGGATAAGAGGAAGAGAACGAGGAGGAAGATAGCAAAGGGAGATAAGGCGATGGAGTGAGAAAGAAAAAGTAACTTCAGATGAAGTAAGGAAATACATCAAGGAATAAGAAAAGAAGAATGAACAAGGAAAGAAAGTTCAAAAGGACAAAGACGAGAGAAAAAAAAAATAAAACTCAAGAAAGAGGACAAGGAATGCAAGACCAAGACACCACAAAGAAGAATAAAAAAAAAGATAAAGGAATGATAAGCATGACGAACATTTAGTAACACGAATATTCAGTTACGTTAGGCGCCAGCTGCGTTGTCTGATGCATGAATTTACAAACACGACAGAAAAAAAACATGAGTCGAAAAAATACTGCTAATAAAGATGTAGCGATGAGGCAGGAATGGCCCCCGCTGGGAAGTGAGGCCCGCGTATCAGAGAGGAGCCCCAGGTGTCCCGCGGGCCCTGACAGGTGTTCATTACCCCAGCCAGGTATTGTATAGGCTGTAGTCTTTCCCTTCCACCGAGTAGAGGTCATTATCGTTACGCTTACTCGTATTTCGTGGATAATTAACATATTAGAAGAAACAAAGGATAATTGAAATCGCTGTCCACTAAGTTTTCAATAGTGGTGTTTGTTTACTTAGTTGTCCGGTCGATTATAAAACATGGTCAACTTATTCGTTATTTCAGTAATCTACAAAATTCAGGAATCAATGCTTATTGTATATTTATCTTCACATTCATATGTACTCGATGTATCTATAAATCCGAGCATATTAAGAGGTACGTATACACTATTCTACTGAATGTTCATGTCTTGATGCCTTACAGTCACAGTTTACGCACTTCACCGTTACTGTTACTATGGTGTTGCTGTTGTTGCTTTCACTGTTACTGTCGGCGCTGTGTTAGTACATTCCAGCGCCCGTCAGTCTTTCATTCGTTAGCTTTGTGTGCCGCCGCCGCCTGGAGCTCAGTGCTGCTCGGCAGGGTACTCGCCCGCCCGGCAATATTGACCTCCAGAGTGGTCCAGAGTAAAAATGAACAAACGGAAGCCTCAGCACTGTGACTCGCTGCGCTAGAAAACCCAAGCCTTTTTGAGAAGACACGATTTAATGCCTTCCAAGCCAGGAGACACAAACCATCACCCTCACGAGCACTTGTGCATTAATTACTAACCAAGACAACAAGTACAAGCTGCCGCAAGACGAAACAGGATGTGAAGTTGTACCAAGTTTCAGAAATATTACTTTTCAAAATTCTACACATGGTGTACTACTGAAGACAGGACGCTCGCACTGGGCCAGGAGGGGAAGAGTCGAAATGAAAGGTCAAGTGGTGTACTCCGCAAGAAAATACTGGAAAAAACGAGGGTAGAAACGACTAACACTTAGGTGAACCTGGGGCGCGGCGCGAGTCCACCATCCCTGTAGGACCTGAGGAAAATCAAATGTGTAGTTCTATTTCCAAGTCTTACGTCGGAACACGAACAGTTTATATATTTTTATATTTTTCCTTTAACATTTCACTTTTTTTTTTTTTTACCGTTCTATTTTAAAGGCGCAGGAAGGAAGATAAAACTTTATTCACAGGTGAGGCCTTCCAGTATGTTTAAGCATTTCTCTCCTTCAAAAAAATCAAAATGTTCGTGTTTTTTAGTAAAGGCAAAACAGAAGATGTACGGGAAATATAGCACATAAATTATGGAGATTATCTTGACCTGACATTACGCTCTTCACCTCTCTCTCTCTCTCTCTCTCTCCCTCTCTCTCTCTCTCTCTCTCTCTCTCTCTCTCTCTCTCTCTCTCTCTCTCTCTCTCTCTCTCTCTCTCTCTCTCTCCTCTCTCTCTCTCTCTCTCTCTCTCTCTCACACACACACACACACACACACACACACACACACACACACACACACACACACACACACACAGAGGCAATAGGCTTACTAAAAAAGCTCCGTTCACAAAACCAGGAACAAATTAGTCTCTTCGCCACAAAATTTCGGCCAAGGAAGGTTAGATTCTTCCAAGAAGCCTTAAAATTTGCAGGGTGTGTTTCTGGCGACTCTGGCGACTTCCTGCTGCCTTCTGTGACTTAATGAGAGAGAGAGAGAGAGAGAGAGAGAGAGAGAGAGAGAGAGAGAGAGAGAGAGAGAGAGAGAGAGAGAGAGAGAGAGAGAGAATACATCGAGGTCATTGACGGGGGAGATGGAAAAGAGAGAGGACGGCAGAAAAATGTTACATAGTCTGTAAAACCTGTACACACACACCCACACACACACACACACACACACACACACTCACACTCACTCACTCACTCACTCACTCACAGTCTCTCTCTCTCTCTCTCTCTCTCTCTCTCTCTCTCTCTCTCTCTCTCTCTCTCTCTCTCTCTCTCTCTCTCTCTCTCTCTCTCTTATCACTTTATCTCTTTCAGGGCTGTTTTTCCTCCCTCACTTTCTCCTCCTCCTCCTCCTCCTCCTCCTCCTCCTCCTCCTCCTTCTCCTCCTCCTTCCTCCCTCCCTTCCCCCATGGATAGAGGGTGCAGTCTAAGGGGATGGCCCACACCGGGGGGGCGGAAGGATCCCCGGGGGGCACGGCAATAACCTCCTGGGGATGAATGGGAAGGGAAAGATCCTTCCTGACACCCCATCACCCCCGCCACAACACTCCCCTCTCCCCAGCACACGCCCCCTTGACCCCCACACACGCGACCTCACCCCCTCCCCCAACGCACCTTCCTACCCTTATTTCAACCCCCGCCGCGCCTCCCCAGCTACGTAAGCCTAACTTGTCAAAAATGTCGATTTGTATGTATATTTCCCGATAGAGTTTTGTGGAGATGAGAATTTGTGCGGTGGTGACCATGTGTGTGTGTTGTGTGTATGTGTGTATGTGTGTGTAAGTGATGCGCGCTTATATATGTGCATGTGCGTGTGCGTGTGTGCGTGAGGAAAATGGCGGTTTCAAAAGTTAATCAAATTTTTGTAATTGAAATTTTTTTTTTTGAATGGCAACGCGTTTTGATCAACCTTCATGGA
>NC_087155.1:23675055-23687555 GCF_035594125.1 Scylla paramamosain | reverse complement strand
AAAAAGAGCAACAGAGGAGATGAAAAAGGGGGGAGGCAGGGAGAAGGTGAAGCGGGAGTTTGTGCTGTAGAAGTGAATGAAGGAGAGGGAAAATGGGGGAAAAAGTGACTGAACAGAAGACTGGGAAAGAAAACGAGATGTTGGAAGAAAACGGGATTGAGGAGAGGGGGAAAAAAAGAAGGAAAAACGGAGCATAAAGGTGAGAGAGAGAGAGAGAGAGAGAGAGAGAGAGAGAGAGAGAGAGAGAGAGAGAGAGAGAGAGAGAGAGAGAGAGAGAGAGAGAGAGAGAGAGAGGTTAAGAGAACGAAGGAACAATAGGAAACCCGTAATAAAGACTTGGGGAAGGGAAAAAAATAAAATAAAGAAACGAGAGAGAAGTCAACGAAACGAAATGGGGACAAAAGAAGAAGAGAATACGTAAGGTGAGAATGGAAAGAAAGAATGGATAATGAAAAGTAAAGGAAAAGATAAAAAAAAATAAGAGAGGAAGGAACGAAAAGAAATGAGAAGTCAACGAAATGAGATGGGACAAAAAGAAGAGAATACATAAGGTGAGGATGGAATGGAAAGAAGGAATAATGAAAAAGAGAAGAATAAAATGAGGATGAGAAAGAAACGAAAAAAAAAGAGAGAAGTCAACGAAGTGGGGCAAAGGAAGAGGAAAAGTCAGATGAAAATGAAAAGGAAAGAGGGATAATGGAGAATGAAGAAAGTGTTAAGAGGCAGGAGAGGAGGTGACGGAGGGGTGTGAGAGGAGACCTGTTAGGGAGATGTGTCGGAGGCAGCTCATATGTTATCCTTACACTTATGATGCCGCTGCCCGCCCCTCTACCGGTTGTGCCTGCTGGGGACGTAACGAGGCATGATGGCAGCGATTCCTCTCCTGACGACGCTCATTAGTTAAACGTGTGTGTGTGTGTGTGTGTGTGTGTGAGTGTGTGTGTGTGTGTGACAGAGAGAGAGAGAGAGAGAGAGAGAGAGAGAGAGAGAGAGAGAGAGAGAGAGAGAGAGAGAGAGAGAGAGAGAGAGAGAGAGAGAGAGAGAGAGAGAGAGAGAGAGAGAGAGAGAGAGAGAGAGAGAGAATAAATGAATAGAAGAGGGTGAGTGAAGAGGAAAGAGAGGGTAGGAGAGAAAAAAAAAATGAGGAGGAGAAGGAAGGATAAACGCAGATGCGAGAGGGAGTGAGGGAGAAAGGGAGGGTAGAGAGAGAGAGAGAGAGAGAGAGGAGAGAGAGAGAGAGAGAGAGAGAGAGGAGAGAGAGAGAGAGAGAGAGAGAGAGAGAGAGAGAGAGAGAGAGAGAGAGGAGAGAGAGAGAGAGAGAGACGGAAAAGGGGAAGGAGGTATGGACGCAGGGAGGGCGAATAAAAAAAAGAATAGCCATCTGTGAGTTTGCGAGGGTGGTGGTGGTGGGCGGGGAGAGGCGGGACGGGGCGGGGGCGGCACAGCGAGAGACTCACAGACACAGACAGGACGTAGCTAACACAGACGAAGCACCAACACGACGCTAACCTGATTTGCCTCCCCTCTTCCTGGTGCTCGGCGGCTCCTGGCGGGGCGGTGCGGGCTCCTCTAGGGGGGGCTGGGACGTCTTGGACACAGATACACTGGTGCTGCCTTTTTGTCCCGCTCCTGTTTGTTCTCCTGGTGGTGGGTCTTTGTTGTGTTGTCTGGGTTTCTGTTTGGATTTGTCTTTTGTGTATCGTATTAGTTTTGTTGTTGCCTGTTGTTGTTGTTGTTGATGATGTTGGTGGTTGTGGTGTTATTTTTGTTGTTGTTGTTATTGTTGTTGTATCTTGATCTCTTGTTGTCGCTCTTTTTTACTGTTGCTTTATCGTTACGCAGTTCATGTCGGTCTCGTTGATGCTCACTCGTGGCAATAATACAACGGAAGTATCTTTCAGGTGAATTGGGAAAGTCAGGAAATAAAAGAAAAATTGACTTTGTATTCTTCATCCACGGATATACATGAAAACTCATGCTGTGGTTAAAACTAGGGAGAGAGAGAGAGAGAGAGAGAGAGAGAGAGAGAGAGAGAGAGAGAGAGAGAGAGAGAGAGAGAGAGGGCGTGATGAGGCGCGGCACGGATGACACGGAGTTAGCACGCCTGGCTGGGCCATAAAACAACTTCGACACGTTAAGATCTTAATAGAAAAAGGAGAGAGTTGTGGTTTTCTCTTCACTCGCACACAAAAAAACCACAAACTCCTCCTTCCTGTCAGTCGGGAGATACTGACTAGCCGGAAACTTCCAAAGCCTAACCGAGGAAAAGAATGGTTGCCTCGCGGAGCAGACGGAAATCTGATTTGGAGAACTGGACTGCCACCACCACCACCACCACAACCACCTCCACCATCTTTCTCTTTCTACCCTACATTCTCTTCTCCTTTTTCCGCCTATCCTTCATCCTTCCTTTTAATCTTCCTTCATGTTACTTTTCTCCTGTTTTCTTTTCATCTATCCTCTCTCCCTCATTTTTTTCTTTTCCTTCTTCCCTCCTCTCCTATCTATCTCTAGTTTTCCTTTTCTCATGGTAGACTTTCATCTTCTTCCTTTCAAGAATCACTCATTTCCTCTTTTCCTTCCTTCCTTTTTTCATTTCCCATCCATCTACCTCTTCCTTCCTTTACGATACCCATTCATCTCTTCCCGTCTCTTTTGATCTTTAATTTATTATATTCCACTCACTCCTTTTTTTCCAATTTGTGTCTTTATCCTGTCTACTACCTTCCTCTTCCTCTCCCCTCTCCACTCTCCCTCCACCTCCTCTTTCGTCTCTCCGCCAAAGAGAAGTTTTCAACTCAAGACTCGGTAGCTGAAGGTAAACTAATTCCCTGGTTGGTTAGTTTCCTGCTGACGAGAAGACTCACGCCCACTTGTACCGCTGGAAAGGCTGTAAGACCCTGAGACATTTACCTTAACTCTATTTCACTTTCCTCCACGCCCTAAGATGCAATGAAAACACTTTCCTATCTTGCGACAGCAAATAAATACCAGTCACTGTGTAAAGAAACGAAATTATTCACCTAGAGGTCAACAAAAAACGAGAGATCAGTGCCAGAGAAAACGATTCGTCTCCTTATTTCCTGACGGAGGGACACTGGGCGTGGCCAGAACGTCCCGCGGGAAAAATAGTTTCTTAGCCATTTTGAAAATGTTGAGGGGTGAGGCAAACTGAGACACTGGAGAGGATAACACGGGTAAGAGAAGAAGGAAGAGATACAAAAAAAGGAAAACTAAAAGGAAGGACAGGAGGAAAGGAAAGGAGATGGTGGTCAGCTTGGAGAAACATTTGTTAGCGCATTCTTCAGCGAGTGTCGGGGCAGCGATACGATCGGTGGCAGCGTCCGGCATCCGTCACTGTCCCGTCGCGACGCGCCCCTCCGTCAGGCGTCACCGGCGTCGCCCGTAACAAATGAGAGGCGCGATGCGCGTGGCGATGTCAACAAAAACAGACACCTTTGGCGTCACTCCATTTTCTGAACTAGAGAGGGAGGGAGGAAGGGAGGGAGAGAAAGGGGCTAGGACAATGGAGGGTGGAGTGAGTGGGAGGGGCTAGAGGAGGGTATGACGATACGGGCGATTCTTTTATAGGGTATTGCTGAACTATACACGAAGAGACAAGAGTGAGGAGCAACAAGGGACGCAGACGGTGGCCCGTGGTTGCTGACTACTTACACAGCGCCTGATGGTCGCATTGGAATGAGTCTGAGGAGTGTTAGTGAACGACAGCTGTAAAACCTTTCAGTCTCCAAAAACAAAGATTATCCCTCCTATTGCAAACGCTCTTATAGTGAAATTCTACTTCAAAACTATTATTTCTGCTCCTATATGAATACTATTTCCTATAACAGCAGGAATTATTCACCTTTCCCTTCATGAGAATACCATAAAGGTAGAGGATGAATGTAAATTAATCAAAAGGTACCTAAGAGATTCAGACAAATGAAAACAACGTCTTGGTCTCTCGCTACGGTCATGGCAGAGACAGGTGGGTTCTGTATCCTGCCCCACCTCGCCCCGCTGTGTCCCGCCTCTCCACACCACGGTTACTGGGGGAAGGTAGCTGTGGCAGCGCGCAGGAATCCCTCTGCTCCAATTACACCACAGTTTCTAATTAATGTGGGACGCCTGAGTTGCGAAGTCTCATAACGAAGATATTATTTTTTTTCTCTCCCCAAGTCTTGGCCTCGCAACGCAGCCTCTTCCCGCCGCCCCGCTCCTCGGCCTGACCTCCCCTCGTCTGTTTTTGTTCGGTGTTTGTTTTCGTGTGTGTGTGTGTGTGTGTGTGTGTGTGTGTGTGTGTGTGTGTGTGTGTGTGTGTGTGTGTGTGTGTGGGTGTGTGTTGCTTTTACTATGATTATATTTTCTACGAGCAGAGACTGTCGCACGTTGTTCAGTTTGCGAGGAGAGGCGTGGATGTGCTATACGCTGCGACAAGGCCATGGTGGTGGTCAGTCCTTACTAAAAAGTGCACTGAACCTTCAATTCTCAATTCCTCCTATTTCTTTCACTACAGCACTTTCTCCCTTCAGCGCATTTACTCTTTCTAGTTGCCCGTAACGATGGTGGGGAAAGACAAGGCAGACAAAGAACACGATGAACAGATGAGATAAAAAGTTTTGCTTGGATGACCTGAAATAGACGGGCAGCTGACAGATAAGCGGAAAAAAAAAATTAGGAGCTATTTTTTCTCCTTGCAGTGTAGTAATAAATGTCGATGATGCAACTTTCACAACATTGAGCAAAAAAAGATGAGCTGCTTGGGTGAAGTGAGCACAGTGGCACGTTGTTGTAATAGGATGGAAGGGGCAACTTTAGCACAATTACAACACACCCGCGAGGCACACCAGCCAGTCACCCAGGCAGGGCAGAGCTACAGAGGCAGTGGTGTGTGCTAGGCCGCGCGTAGGGGGGGAGGGAGGGATGCCCACTACTAAAAGCTATGAATGTAAAATGATGCATTAATTTTACTTCCCATTCCCAGCACTAAGTGAATTATGTTTTGGAAGCACATACTAAATACTGTAATGAATGCATGTTTGTTTCTGTAATGATGCCGCGTTGACGAATACCTGCGTAGCTCTTAACAAGCTCATTGTAGTTATTTTCATCATGTTAAGTGGTTTTCTTTGTTATATATATTTTTTTACGTATTTTCCTTTTCGGCATCTTTATTCAATAATTTTCTGCTTTTGTAATACAAATTGTAAGTACTTCTTCTTTACAAATTTCGCTTATTTCGCTTTTCCCTCTCGTTATAATACCATTTCCACCATTTATCACACACACAATAGTTATTTCTTTTTATCATAATTGTTTTTTGTGTACTGCTCTTTCCCTATCATTATAATCCCCACTTGATTTGCTTGTTATGTGCATTTAAGTTAATACTGTCATATCTTCTCTTCACTCCCTCTTTTTTAACATTATAGTTTCATTACCTTTGTCATTAATATTGCAGTTTCTATTTTATTACTATCCTTTATAACATTTTTTTTTACACCTCTCTTTTTTTCCCGCATCATTATAAACCCATTCCTTTCGTTAGTCCTTCACACGAGCATCAATCAGCGTGGTGACCCTGGCGTGCTTACCGCGGAGAGCACTAACAGCCGTCACTGGCGGGAAGGAGCCGCCTCTGTACGCCTTTTCGCCCCTCGCCCCGGCCAGCTGTGGCTTATCTTGTCCATCGGCTGATAAGCGAGATTGATTAACGGGGGAGAGAGAGAGAGAGAGAGAGAGAGAGAGAGAGAGAGAGAGAGAGAGAGAGAGAGAGAGAGGAAACTGGACCAGACTTCTATTCTTTCCCCCTTTCTCTCCGCGGTCTTTCCCTCTCATTTCTTCCGCCATTACTCAGTGTTCTTTTTTTAATCTTTTGTCTTGCCTCGTTTGTTCGCACCTCAGCGCCTCGTGGCCGCCCCATTATTCTGGCGCGTATCTCTACATATCTCGTCCTCTCGCCTTTCAATCTGTGCAGCCTCCGTCACTTTGCAGCTCTTTTCTCACGGGTCGCCTCAACTTTAGACGTCACTCAGTAGTTTTGTAATATTTCCTACTCCCCTCGTCTCGTCCTGTTACTTCCCGTCGCTCCTCCGCGGCTCCTTCGACGCTCCCTGAGGCACGAACAGAGGGAGGGTGAAGCGGGAGGGAAGACGATGAGGGAAAAAAAAAAAATGACAAGGGGAGGAGGATGAGGAGAGAAGTTTCACTGATTGGGATTTAGTTCTTAATACTCGATTTCAATATAAAAATACAACATGACAGATTCTGAGTCTGGCATTATTAAAAACTATACATTTATATATTTAGTGTGTGATTCAGTGCGGCCAAATTTCAGTGTTTTGTCTTCTTGTAATGAGAGAAAAATACAAGAGATTAAGGCAGCTGATGATATAACGTGGGAGGCTTTGGTAAACAGCACTGTCTCTCATGGGGATAGCGTCTTAGGAACAGTGCTGGTTCACTGGAGCTTCCTCGTGTAAAAGGAAGATGCGGCAGAGGAAACAAAGAAACTCACCTCGCGTACTGTGTTTATTCCAGCAAGACTCCCCGCACGGATATTAATGTTAGCTTGTCTCGGCGCTGTGAGACTTAAATGTGCCATAAACAAATTCATTCATCATAGCAGTGACGGATATTTTTCTTCTCTGTTTTCTTTATGGTCTTTTTTTTTTTTTTTAGTATTTTTAATAAGATGTATGAGGTATTTCAGTTTCTTCTTTACAGACACTCCTCTCACAAGCACGTGCAGCAATAAATACATCACAGTTTTCCAACAAGTAAAAGCCAAGAGATCCAATGGCTAATTATCACTGAACTTTGACCTTACACACACACACACACACACACACACACACGCAAATATTTACCCACCACTTACATCCAAATTTACATGTGAGTGCAAATGTATGTATCTACGGATGAGAGGAAGGGTGGAAACATCTGTGTGTGTGTGTGTGTGTGTGTGTGTGTGTGTGTGTGTGTGTGTGTGTGTGTGATCGAACGTCACCAGCTGGTATAGAAGAAGAGGGGAGAGAGGAAAAGAGTGAAGGGGAGAGTAAAAAAAAATATAGTGTTAGAGAAGAGCCAATACAAGGCAGACGCGATGAAAAAGGGAAGGGAGGAGAGTGACCGAAGGAAAAGTGTTACTATGAGGTAAGGAGCAGTGAGGGGCCGAAAAAATTAGATAAAAATAGAAGAGGAAATTAAAGTAGAAATAAAAAAAAATACAAAGAAGTACACATAAAATTAGTAACACAACGTAAAGAAAATATAGATTAAGAGAAACGCAGGATAAATAAATTAATACAAAGGAAGAAAATGCATCGAGGTAAATCAA
Organism: Scylla paramamosain; assembly: GCF_035594125.1. Classification (NCBI taxonomy): domain Eukaryota; kingdom Metazoa; phylum Arthropoda; class Malacostraca; order Decapoda; family Portunidae; genus Scylla; species Scylla paramamosain. The sequence goes on along the minus strand of NC_087155.1, from coordinate 23,680,216 downwards.
AACTAACGAAAAACAAGAAAAATTAAGAAAAATACGAAAAATAAAAGACTGGACAAATAAAACTGAAAAAATAGACAGATTAAAAGAAAAACTATATCATCCGCGGCACGAGTCTTATCCCTTCAAAAAAAAATAAAATCATAAAAATAAATTCATGAATAAAAGAAAACGATGCGGGGTTCACACTCCCTCAGCCGCTGATGAGGGAGAATAAAAAGGCTCCCAAATATTATGACTGAGCCGCAGAGGGGACACGATGCTGTGATAGGCGCCTGATAAATATTTGGCGGTTTTCAAGTGATTTTACACCAGCTGATCTAAACTACAACACCATCTGCTTCAGTTTCTGCTGCTGTTGCTGCTGCTGCTGCTGCTGCTGCTGCTGCTGCTGCTACTACTACTACTACTACTACTACTACTACTACTACTACTTCTATTACTACTACTACTACTACTACTACTACTACTACTACTACTACTACTACTATTACTACTACTATTACAACTACTGCTGCTGCTGCTGCTGCTTCTGCTGTTGGTGCTGCTGCTGCTACTAATCCTATTACTTCCATTAATCCTGCTGCACCGCTGCCGCCGCCGCCACCATCACCGCCACCACCATCACCGCCACCACCACCACCAACAACAACAACAATAATATTGACTACAAGAACAACGACTACAGCTGTTGCTACTTAGTATCAATATTTTCTTTCTTTCTTTCATTTTTGTTTATGCGTCTTTGTCCCTTTCATCTTCGTCCCACTCATCACCATTTCCTTTTTTTGTTTTTTCCTGTTCACATCTTAGTATCGTCTCACTCGTAATCTTCCCCTTCATTTTTTTTTTTTTATCATGCCATTTGTCCCTTCGTTCCCTCCACCTCCGTTTTCTTTTTTCTCCTCACTTCCCTTTCTAATTTAGTCTTCTTTTATGACACATTTTTCTCCTTCACTTTACTGCACCTCTTCCATCTCTCGTTTTCCGCTCATCCATTCCTGTTTTGTCTCCTAACTGGCGACTTTAATTTCCTCTCCGTATTCGGCTTTTTTTTCCTTCCTTACCTTTGCTTTTCCATTTCTTTTCACCATTTCTCTTTACTTTGTCTGTCTGTCTGTCCATCTCTCTCTCTCTCTCTCTCTCTCTCTCTCTCTCTCTCTCTCTCTCTCTCTCTCTCTCTCTCTCTCTCTCTCTCTCACTATCATTCGCGAGGAAGAAGGCGTCTCTGCACATTCATTTCTTCTTGTTTTGCATACCAAAGGAAGCAACAAAGACGGAGACGTAATGAGAAGTTACAGAGAGAAGAGCTGTGTATCTTAGCCGTGAATTGCATTTCCGCGAGATGTAACTTTACGTGCTCCTCTTTATTAATACGACGCATAAACACCAACAAGAAAATTAAATGATCAAAATCGAGTGCCCTGCTGAAGTAAAAAAATAAATAAATAAAATAAATAAATAAATAAATAAATAAATAAATAAATAAATAGAAATAATAATAATGATAATAATTAAACTAAAATAAAAAAGCCTTTAAAAACGAGGAAGAAGGTTGTGAAAGGAAGGGTAAGGTATGAAAAAAAAATCCAAATGAAATAAAAAGGAAGGGAAATTGGTCGAAAGGTAAAGAAACGAATAAGGGAAAAAGAAACGTAAGAAGTTTTAGGAGGAAGAAGAAAACGAAGAAAACTGATATGGTACAGGTTGGGAGAGAGTGAAAGAAAGACACAAGGAGAGGAAGATAAAAAAAAAAAAAAAAATCAGAAAACAACAACGAACAAGCACGAAGTAATTACAAGTGAAGAAGTATTGGGAAGGATAATTGAAAAAGTAAAGGTAGGGGGAGAGAACAATAAAGTTAAAGGAGAGAAACATTAAAAAGGCGCTAAAAATGAACAAGAAGCTAAGACCCATTAGAGTAAAAGTGATATGGACAACGAATGTATGAAAGGAGAAAAAATTGGTAACGGAGTAAATAAGATGGAAGAAAAGGAAAATGAGTTAAGGAAAAAATATAAATAAACAATAAGTAATTAAAAGCTAAGAAGTATTGGATAGATAAAGACGGAGAAAACAGAAATGAGAAAGTTATGAAAGAGCATAAGAAAATTAAAGCAGGAAAGAAAAAAAATGAGTTGAGGGAAAGAAAAATCATCATTCCTCAACGGAAATAATCATGTAAATACGCCGAAATAGTTGAGAATCAAAGAGGATTCAAACTTGTAACAATGCATGTGTTATCCAAGGATCTTACCACTGAGCCATAGTAATCCTACATGGTCCCATATCCACACACACACACACACACACAAGCTCTCTATAACAACAACACGACAGCTAAGCAACACGAGACGAAACAACACCAGTAACGAAAAAAAAAAAAATATATAGCATCTCTCTGACAATAACATCGGCAATAAAGCGACGGCATTTTCTCCCTCTAATTGAAGGCCACAGCAACTTATAGTCTCACCCGCAGGCAGCACGGAAGGTTACGAGGTTCACTTCCATGACCTTCGGAAGCGTCTGGGTTTTGTCAGTGTTAAGCGAGCTATTCAAGGTCTCTCGATACCTGCCCATCCCTCAGCGTACTGGCATCAACAGGTGAGCATGTTTTTATAATTAAACTAAATGGATTCCCAGGTATACGTACACAACGAGGGGTCGCTCTGATAGGAACGGGTGTGTATGTGTGTGTGTGTGTGTGTGTTCCTTGATCTAAAAACACCTCACAGTATAATTCCTACAACAATTAACACCTTCCTTCACCCCTTCCCTTCCCTCTTTCTTCCTTCATTATCTGCTCCCTCATTTTGTCCCGAGTCAACATATGAAAAAAAAATATCATGTGACACACACACACACACACACACACACACACACACACACACAAATATGGCGACCTGACCAATCAGTAGCACCTTTTCGCAGCTGCTTCACGCCTCCCCTCTCCCCCTCAAGCCACGCCGCGCCACGCCAGAGAAGACCAAAGAAAGAGACAAAAAAAAAAAAAAAAAAAAAAAAAAAAAAAACGATGGAAAATAATGACAAAAAAAGGGAAAACACTCCCCACATCCCTTGACAACAAATGAAAAGGAAAAAAAAAGACGAATGAAGATAAAAAAAAACGACTGTATGAGGTAAAACTACTCGTGTAAGACAAAAAAAAAAAATTAAATCAAACTCGGGAAACACAAACAAATAGAAACGAGACATGGAAAAGAAAGAAAAAAAAAGAATATTCTCCTCAAAAAGAAAAAAAAAAAACGTGCGAATAAGTAAAAAAAATCAGTGACGCTTTTCTTTTTTTCCCCCTCCTCGCGGGTATCGAGTCACAGAATAAACTTGGACGATAGAGCGCCATTCCGGAATGAAAATACTGCGGAAGTTTTCTTGTTACCACTGGAAGCCGCAACAATGTGAACCTGTCAAACTTGTCCCTCCTGGTGGCGGAGAGAGAGAGAGAGGCGGGGGAGGGGGAGGAGGAGGAGGAGGAGAGGGGAAACAAGGAAAGGAGATATGAAGAGAGAAAAGAGAGCAATGACGGAGTGAGATGATGAGACAGATATGTTCGCCAAAGGTGGTGGAAAAAAAAAAGAGAGAAAAAAAAAAAGATCGGTAAGGAGGCAGTAATGAAAGGATGTTGCGTCAAATCATAGGTTGGGAAGGAGGCGATGATGGAGGTGATAAGGGGACGCGAGATGATGAGGGTATGAGAGGATGACGTGATGATGCAAGGGTGAGGGAATCGGCAGGTAAGGTGCGGAGATCAGGAGATGAGGCGATGAGGCGTTGCAGGAATGAAACTCTTTGTTGTTAGCGGGATGGAACTTTGTGGAGGCAGAGCGTGATGAAGGCTGAGATGCTGCGTGTGGATGATGTGCTGAGGCGGAGGCATTAAAAAGTTTACCCCTAGTGCATGTATACTGGTGTTTTATCTGATTAATAGGTGTGTGTGTGTGTGTGTGTGTGTGTGTTTATGGAAGTACAGCCATTGAGTTCAGAAAGAGTATAATTTAACGTGAATACATGATCCTTTTGTCGGCTATATAATGTATAAAATTACTAACATTGATTTGTTATGGCTTCTGTTATGCAAATTACTGATATGAAATTAGACAAGTTGTAAATGATAGTGATTAATATCTATCTACTTTATCTATCTATCTACCTAAATCCCCTACCATGCCACACATTTACGTCAAGTTCAGTTCATTTGATCGTAAAGTTAGATTTATCATCACATTTACTGTACGTAGCAATGTTTCCCTTATTCACCTCCTGCCCTGCCTTCATCAACGGTTGCTATAAAAAATGTATTAACTTGCCTTGTACCATTTATCATACATTACTCGTTCTTTCCCTCCCTATAAAGTAATCATGAGCTGTGTGAAATGAAGGACAGCGGGAAGTGAGTGGCGGAAATGACAGTGCTTGGGTAGGGAAGGTTAAAAAGAGAGCTAATGCAGAGGAATCGATGAAATACGAGTAAGACTGTAAATGAGAGATGTCATGTTTAATGTCCACCATACAACACTACCCTTTTCTTCTTCCAATTTCTCTAATTCACTTTCCTCTTTCGCTCCTTAATTTTTCTTTATGTACGCGAATTACAACATTTAGGTAATGCTTCATACATCTTTACATAGCAATGAACGACTTTCTAGACCAAAGGGGGCTGCTTTACGACCATCTATTCAATAAACAAACCCAAGAGAAATCATAAATATTAACAATCTACTATCCTATATACTACCCTTCTTCCTATGCCCAAACTATTCACCGTATTTTCTACCATCACCTATCAGCTTTTCCTACTCCACCCTGCTTCCTCTACAACCCTTTCCTCCTTCACCCGCGGACCAACATCAGCTGAGTGGACAAACATGAACTTTCAGGCAAGCAATCAATTAACCTGAGGACCGCCACAACATTACCTGGACACACCTGGACGCACGCCACTCCCGCCCCTTTGTCCCCTGGTAAGAAGGGTGAGAGTTGGACAAAGGTGGCTGAAGACTATTTGATCGAGTTTTCCTCTCTTAGCTTCGTGTAGTGAAGGTTTAACGTAGAATAAGTTTCCTTCATTTTAAAGATACATGGGATCAGGAAAGACCTTTAGTTGTGGAGTTGTAAGATAAATATTTCTCGTCTTGCTGTT
>NC_087155.1:23662555-23670055 GCF_035594125.1 Scylla paramamosain | reverse complement strand
ACGTCCGGACCAGGAAAAAATCTCTCTCATCCCTGAAGCAAAATCAGACTGAGCGATTATGGACATGCATGACTCTCTCTCTCTCTCTCTCTCTCTCTCTCTCTCTCTCTCGCAAGCTTTTCACGCCTCGTCACGCTAAGGATTTCGGAACATGATTCGAACACATGTTGAAGTATCACCGCCATAAAGAGTGGGGTCCGTCCCCTCCCGCTTCCACCTCCCTCTCTGCCCTCCAGCATCCCGACGACAAGATCTCCACCGCCGAGACGGACGAACATCACTTAGAACTGTCCGGAGCTTCGAACACCTGCGACACAAAGGACACGTCAGCAGGGAAGCCTCTTGTCCTGACAGCTGAGGGCCGGGGCGAGGTGACGGCAGTGACAGCGTGGGTGTCGCTCGGGTAAATACGTAACCTACCTACCTACCTCTCTCCCTCCCTCTCTCTCTCTCTCTCTCTCTCTCTCTCTCCCTCCCTCTCTCTCTCTCTCTCTGTGACTGAGTGCAAGCTTTCAACAACTCAATGCAGTCTGACACGCCAACAATGTATAAACTTATGATGACAGACATATTTTTGACTGCAAACTACAAAAGGTGACTGACTGTGGTGACTTTGCGTGCATGATCGTGTATAGCGAGACTGACGTGCAACCCTCCAGAAAACTTGTTCAGTCTCGTCACACTTTCCTTATTTGTGGCGGCGATGGTCTCGGGTTGCTGCGAGGTGCGTCGGTAAGCCAGTCCGTGTGATGGCGGGGAAATCGTGTACTTGGGCACCTGTAATCATTGTAATTAATGGCTATTTTCGTGTTCTTCCTTATTTTTTGTGATAACTTTATATGATGTATTTGATGTTCCTTTCTCATTTCACTCACTACTTCAGGAATTTTGTTCTCGTATATGCTGTTAAATATTGTAGATTACCTAGGAAATAATGCATCAACTCTCTCTCTCTCTCTCTCTCTCTCTCTCTCTCTCTCTCTCTCTCTCTCTCTCTCTCTCTCTCTCTCTCTCTCTCTCTCTCTCTCTCTCTCCGCTTCATTCTACGTTTATTTATTTTTTGTCTGAATTCCTTGCTATTCTCACCTCTCCTATTTCTCGGGTGGGCCGCGACGCCTGCTTACACTGCCACAAAGGGAACAGAGAGGGGAGGGCGGCGGGGGAAGGGGTGTGGGGAGGAAAGGAGGGGAAGGAGGAAGGAGGGATATGCATTACACGCCCCTCACTCACGGAAGGGAGAAGAGGAAAGGAAGGGAGGAAGGAGTGTAGAAGGAGGAAGAGGAGAAGACGAAGAGATGGGAAAGTGGCTGAGGGAGGAAAGGAAGGAAGGGAGATAAATTGGGAGGAAAAAGTAATACCGGTTGTGGAGGGAAGATGGAAGAAGGATTAGAAAAGAAAAAAGGATCATTAAAAGTAGTAGTAGTAGTAGTAGTAGTAGTAGTAGTAGTGTAAGTGAATAATACTGGTAGTAAGTGAATAAGTATGGAAGGATAGAAAGAAGAAAAAGCCGAAGAACAAGAACAGGAAGAACAAGAACAAGAACACGAACGAAAAGAAGAAGAAGAAGAAGAAGAAGAAGAAGAAAAGAAAAGGATGATGATGATAATGAATGAAGAAAACAACAACAACAACAACAACAACCCACCAGAGTCAGAGAGAGAGAGAGAGAGAGAGAGAGAGAGAGAGAGAGAGAGAGAGAGAGAGAGAGAGAGAGAGAGAGAGAGCAACCCAGTATGTCAAGGGAACAACATGATACAGTGACAAGGAAAAAAACGCCCTTCGCTTCCTATTCGCTGATGGTCCTCCAGATAGGCGCCTTTTTCCCTCCTTGCTGTGGATCCATTTCTTATTTTCTCGCTAAAAACAACGAGCTTTTCTTAATCCATCTTAATCCTCACTTTTGTTTAAGTTCTATTTTTGTTTAATATTTTTTTCTTGCACACTCCACCTTTTCCTTTCTCTCGATTGGGTTGGTTACTCTCTCTCTCTCTCTCTCTCTCTCTCTCTCTCTCTCTCTCTCTCTCTCTCTCTCTCTCTCTCTCTCTCTCTCTCTCTCACTTTATTTTGCATTTTTATATTGAATTTTCTCTAATGTGCTCACGCCAAGTAGATTTTAAGATGAAAGTTGAAACGTGCTTTGAAAATCCAGGTGAATTTACACTTGGAGATTTGCATAACGTCATTAACATCAAAGACTCGTGAGAACATAAATAGTAACACGCAGAAGTAGTTTCAGTAACAACCTGCAGTAGTAATAGTAGTAGTAGTAGTAGTAGTAGTAGTAGTAGTAGCAGTAACTGACAAAAATACCAGCAACAGTCGTGCAAACTTAAAATAACAAATGAGAACAAAACAAAAAACAAGAAAAAAAAACTGCGACAAAGACTGGATTAGACCACAGATTTCCTGCTGGGGGACGAGAGAGAGAGAGAGAGAGAGAGAGAGAGAGAGAGAGAGAGAGAGAGAGAGAGAGAGAGAGAGAGAGAGAGAGAGAGAGAGAGAGAGAGACGATGGGGCGCGCGTTCCTGTCCCAGCCGAGGAGGGGAAAACCACAGACAATAAAAAAGTGATTTATCGCAATCCCTTGAGCATACAGGGAGCCCAGCCTCTTCGGACCCCTCACGTACGGCTGATGAGCGTGACAGAGACAAATCAATAAAAAACTGGAGAGTAGAGACAGAGTACCACCCCTCACCCATCTCCCCTCTCCCCTTCACTCCTCCCTCTCTCAGCTCTTCATTTCTCTCCCCTGCCCACAGTACCCGTGCCAGATGGGAGAGGAAATGGGGACTTGTAGGGTGAAAGAGGGGAATAATAAAAAGAGGAAGAGGTGAGAGTAAGAGCTTAAGTGTGATGAAGACTGTGAGAAGAGCTGTTGCTGTGTGTGTGTGTGTGTGTGTGTGTGTGTGTGTGTGTGTGTGTGTGTGTGTGTGTGTGTGTGTGTGTGTGTGTGTGTGTGTGTGTGTGTGTGTGTGTGTGTGTGTGTGTGTGTGTGTGTGTCTTAGGGGACGTTAGGAAAGTACAGGAAATGGGAGGCGTGTCTTTGGTGTAGGTGGTGAGGTGGGGAAACTGAGAGGGGCAAGGGTGAGGGTAGTGAGGGTGAGGGTAGTGAGGGTGAAAGAGGCAGTGACGGGAGGGGAAGAAGGGCAAGGCCAGGCTAATCTACGTGTATGTGAAGGATAGAGTGGTGGGGTAATTTTTTGGCTGTGGTTTGAATAAAAAAAAAGGAGGAATGTAAGAGGATGAGAGGATGGAAGAGGAGGAGGAGGAGGAGGAAGAGGAGGAGGAGGAGGAGGAGGAGGAGGACAATGGCAACGACGACGAAGAAAGAAAAATGAGTTAAAATATTGTATTAATAAGGAAAAAAAAAATCGAGAGAAACACAATGAAGAAGAAGAAGAAGAAGAAGAAGAAGAAGAAGAAGAAGAAGAAGAAGAAGAAGAAGAAGAAGAAGAAGAAGAAGAAGAAGAAGAAGAAGAAGAAGAAGAAGAAGAAGAAGAAGAAGAAGAAGAAGAAGAAGAAGAAGAAGAAGAAGAAGAAGAAGAAGAAGAAGAAGAAGAAGAAGAAGAAGAAGAAGAAGAAGAAGAAGAAGAAGAAGAAGAAGAAGAAGAAGAAGAAGAAGAAGAAGAAGAAGAAGAAGAAGAAGAAGAAGAAGAAGAAGAAGAAGAAGAAGAAGAAGAAGAAGAAGAAGAAGAAGAAGAAGAAGAAGAAGAAGAAGAAGAAGAAGAAGAAGAAGAAGAAGAAGAAGAAGAAGAAGAAGAAGAAGAAGAAGAAGAAGAAGAAGAAGAAGAAGAAGAAGAAGAAGAAGAAGAAGAAGAAGAAGAAGAAGAAGAAGAAGAAGAAGAAGAAGAAGAAGAAGAAGAAGAAGAAGAAGAAGAAGAAGAAGAAGAAGAAGAAGAAGAAGAAGAAGAAGAAGAAGAAGAAGAAGAAGAAGAAGAAGAAGAAGAAGAAGAAGAAGAAGAAGAAGAAGAAGAAGAAGAAGAAGAAGAAGAAGAAGAAGAAGAAGAAGAAGAAGAAGAAGAAGAAGAAGAAGAAGAAGAAGAAGAAGAAGAAGAAGAAGAAGAAGAAGAAGAAGAAGAAGAAGAAGAAGAAGAAGAAGAAGAAGAAGAAGAAGAAGAAGAAGAAGAAGAAGAAGAAGAAGAAGAAGAAGAAGAAGAAGAAGAAGAAGAAGAAGAAGAAGAAGAAGAAGAAGAAGAAGAAGAAGAAGAAGAAGAAGAAGAAGAAGAAGAAGAAGAAGAAGAAGAAGAAGAAGAAGAAGAAGAAGAAGAAGAAGAAGAAGAAGAAGAAGAAGAAGAAGAAGAAGAAGAAGAAGAAGAAGAAGAAGAAGAAGAAGAAGAAGAAGAAGAAGAAGAAGAAGAAGAAGAAGAAGAAGAAGAAGAAGAAGAAGAAGAAGAAGAAGAAGAAGAAGAAGAAGAAGAAGAAGAAGAAAATTGAGATGATAAAGAATAAACGAAGAAGCGAGGAGATAAATAGTAATAGAGAAAAATAGAAAGGGGAAAAAATCTGAGACTGCGGGAGGGAGGGAATGAGGGAAGGAAGGAAGGAAGGAAGGAAGGGAGGAGGGAAAAAGGAGGGCAGGAAGTCGGGGCGTGGCGGGGTGTGAGGCTGCGAGGTGAGGGCTGAGGAAATATGCCAGCGTTGAGGGACTAATTGCCTCGGTAATGGTGGCGCCCGCGTGAGGTGAGTGGGAAGGCCTCACATTATTACCTATACCATTTTCACTTCGCAATTTTTCTTTTTTCAACATTTTGCTTTCTTTTCATTTTTCTACATGTGTACTCTCTCTCTCTCTCTCTCTCTCTCTCTCTCTCTCTCTCTCTCTCTCTCTCTCATAATACCTCACGCCTCCCTATCGACACCACGCACACTCCCCAGACACTCGTCATGCACCCCATGCCGCCCTCTTCCTCTCTCCCGCCCTTCACCCTGCCTCACCTCCGCGCCCCCGCCACTCCCTCCCTCGCCCTCTCCTCTAGCCCAGTGTTGGGTCACGACACAAATATATCATAAATTCGCCAGGATTCTCTACGCTCCTTAATCCACACGCCTCTGATTTGCATACCTCCGCGTCTCCCTCCCTCGCTTCCTTCAGCACCCTAGCCCTTGTGGCCCACGACATAAAGCTTATAATTACATCTACATAGTCCAAATTAAGCTATTCACTCCGCCAGACGTTGTGTAAGCAAGTGTCAGCCTTCGGTCACTCGTGCGTGGGGTTGGTATTTCCAGCAGAAGCAGGTTGTTGGAAGAAAATAAGAGTTTAGGCCTTGCTGAGCTGAAGCTTAAGGGCTAAGGTGTTCAGGGGAAGAATTCTGTGTACTTTGATGGTTTTGACAGGTGGGACGAAGGGTGGCGGCCAACGGGGGTTCACAGGGGTTGTGTCCCTGGGGACTCTGCCGCTGGTACATAAACAAGTAGCATATGTAGGCAAGCGGTGGTTGGCTGGGGAGCAGCGGAACACTGGCAAATAAACTAGACATTATCAGAATCCACCGTTAAATCTTTGTTATATTATCTAAAAAAAATAACTTTATTCCAAATTCAATATTCTGAAAGACACCACAAATCTTAAACACAATATGTCCGTTGGTAACAATGCCAACCAACACCAACACGGTGCCCGGCAGGGGGCTGCCGCAGCCACTCGACACACGAGCTTCTCGGCGACAGCCGGTGAGGAAGAGTACACTTTGGATGACGCGCCGCCCCATGCAGCCCCTCCGCCCCCCGCCCCCCGCCGCGGCTCGACCCTAGCGTAAACAAAGATGACAAACCTAATATCTCCTGCGGCGCCAGGCCTGATCGGCGGTATTGTAGGCCTTGGGACGCGGGGGGAGAATCCCTCTGTTTGTCCGGAGATTGTAGGCCCGGGACGTGGGGGGAAGTGTTTATACAAGAACTTAATGAGAGCTGTTATGAGGCGCTGCGGGCTGCCACTGGAGGCGATCCGTACGTGGGAAGGGCAGAGGCAAAGTGAGTGTTCTTTAGGATAGATAAACTGACCCGCTGAGACCCCTAACCAGCCCGCGGGAACTGTTCCTTTTCCTGAGCCTTTTCGCTCCTGCATTTTTACCCTGGCGAAAACAATGTGTGTGTGTGTGTGTGTGTGTGTGACACACAACGTGCGAACACAGGGAGAAAAATCACATTTACCTGCACGTGACCCGATCATGAGGCTCTGGGACACATTCATAACACATTACAGAAACAAATTAATACGATTTTCAGCACTCCTTCTATGAAATGGTGTTTATCTGGTTACAATGAAGTGCTATTGAGTCACAAACAGTAAACAACAGTAAAAGTTGCGTATTGTGTAAAGTGTTTCTGGAGCAGTGACTGCAAATCGGCAGCGATAGACAGCTGCATGACGCGGACACCGAGACGGTGTTTACGTGAAAACAGGCATCCATTCCTGATTAACTTAAAAAATATGAACTCGCCCCCGGGTGGGCTCGAACCACCAACCTTTCGGTTAACAGCCGAACGCGCTAACCGATTGTGCCACGGAGGCTTATACACGTCGGTGCCCCATAAACACATTTGGAATCTCTCTCTCTCTCTCTCTCTCTCTCTCTCTCTCTCTCTCTCTCTCTCTCTCTCTCTCTCTCTCTCTCTCTGTCTCTCTAAATGAACCGACGAGCCATGCCAAACCCAGTGTGTGCAGCAGGTGGAGCAATACAAGTGGCGGACGTGCTGGCCTGGCGATGTATTGCCTGCAAACATGCACACTGCACAGCGTCACGGATTGCTTCATTCACTGCATACTTGATTGTTTCTGCCTTAACTGTTTGACTAATCTGGCGAAGAAGTGAGAGAGCTGAGTGAACAAATGAATGAATGAACGTGTGAGCGTGTGAGTCAAAATGAGTGAGTGAGTACGAAAATAGGTGAGAAAGGGAGTGAGGAAAGTAAAATAAATAGAGAGAGAGAGAGAGAGAGAGAGAGAGAGAGAGAGAGAGAGAGAGAGAGAGAGAGAGAGAGAGAGAGAGAGAGAGGATGCCTACCAAACAATTCTCGCTAATCCCCGCCCTTGCTGCAATGTCCACTTCAAGTTTATGTCAGCGGGTCGCCTCGCTCGCAGCCAAGTCAATAAAAGAGAGAAAGGGAACTCGATAAATCAAGCCATAAAACATTCATGGGGGAACAAAGAGAGTTACGAGATCTTCATGCAGTGAGAAAAAAATGACAGAGAGAGAGAACGGAGGAGGAAGTGGAGGAAACGAGAGAGAAAGATTGAAAGAAGGGGAACAAAACAGAGTGATGGACAAAAGAGTGGAGATAAGAAGGAAAGAAAAGGGGAGAGGAAAGGTAGGGTCAAGAGAGTGATATGTTAGGGAAAGGGGAGAGGAAAGGTAGGATCAAAAGAGTGGTATATTAGGAAATGGGAGAGAAAAGGTAGCGTTAAGAAAGTGGTATGTTAGGAAAAGGGGACAGGGAAGGTATGTCAAAAGAATGGTATATTAGAGAAAGGAGGGGAAAGAGAGAGTGATATGTTAG
>NC_087155.1:23610055-23657555 GCF_035594125.1 Scylla paramamosain | reverse complement strand
GAAGAAGAAGAAGAAGAAGAAGAAGAAGAAGAAGAAGAAGAAGAAGAAGAAGAAGAAGAAGAAGAAGAAGAAGAAGAAGAAGAAGAAGAAGAAGAAGAAGAAGAAGAAGAAGAAGAAGAAGAAGAAGAAGAAGAAGAAGAAGAAGAAGAAGAAGAAGAAGAAGAAGAAGAAGAAGAAGAAGAAGAAGAAGAAGAAGAAGAAGAAGAAGAAGAAGAAGAAGAAGAAGAAGAAGAAGAAGAAGAAGAAGAAGAAGAAGAAGAAGAAGAAGAAGAAGAAGAAGAAGAAGAAGAAGAAGAAGAAGAAGAAGAAGAAGAAGAAGAAGAAGAAGAAGAAGAAGAAGAAGAAGAAGAAGAAGAAGAAGAAGAAGAAGAAGAAGAAGAAGAAGAAGAAGAAGAAGAAGAAGAAGAAGAAGAAGAAGAAGAAGAAGAAGAAGAAGAAGAAGAAGAAGAAGAAGAAGAAGAAGAAGAAGAAGAAGAAGAAGAAGAAGAAGAAGAAGAAGAAGAAGAAGAAGAAGAAGAAGAAGAAGAAGAAGAAAGAAGAAGAAAGCAAATGAGAAGGAAAGAGCAGATGAGAAGAGGCAGGAATAAGTACACGAGTTACACTTTCGTCTTGTCTGAGAAGCAAGAGGCCGAGCGGGAGACGACGACCTCTTGACCTCATAAATTCCAGTTAACATTCTTCTTTCCGGCTGAGGACAGCAGCGCGGCCACCCAGCCACGCCACGACCCTGCACACACCATCTCACCGGGACGCTGAACCATGACGGGGCGAACCTGCGCAGGATGTTACGATGTTCCCTTAGGCGAGGCTAACAGGTAGACACAGCAGAGACACTCATGACACACTTGCCTCCCCGCCCATCTCCGTTCTCAGTCTCCGCCAGTCACCCCGCGCCGCACCGCCACCACGCAGCCAATGCGCTCCATAAATACAAAGCGAGAATTCACATTAGGGGTGAGTGTTGCCAGACTTCACGGGTGTGGGTGTGCGGAGCGGCGAGGGGAAGGCGATAGGGGAAGGCAGGCACGCCGCGGGGGGCAGATTGCGTGAAGGGGGAGGGGCAATATGGCTGCCTTGCACGGCTCATTACTCACTAGCGGAGACTTTCTGCCTGTCCCGGACCTCCCTCGAGGCACCGCAAATGGTTCGAATGTGTATTCTCAGCCACTCCGGTGCGTCTCAGGAGCGCAAGTTTTCACATTAAAAAGAAGGAAATTACAAAACTCGCTATCAGGATGAAATATCGTACACTTATATTTCTGAACGATAAAAGAAAAAAAAAAAACGAACGAACTAACCCAGGAAACCGTTTCCTATAAATATTTTGAAGTAACGAACAACAGAAGCACCTAATTAACTAAAAACTCACAGATAAATAAAAAAAAATGGACAAAGTATTGTACACTTTCATCTCTGAACGTTAAAAGAAAAACAAACGAAAATATACACGAATTAACAGGAAAAAAATAAATAAATAAATAACCTGGAAATATACAAAACTAACCAAAAATAACGAAAGCACCCAGTTACCTAAAATTTACGTAATAAATGAGACCTAAGTTAAATAAGGTAAAGCAAACACATCAACAAACTTCCCGCCGAGCACTACGAGAACCACGCAAGCCTCAGCCTGCCACCCGAGGAGAGGCAACGCATCGCCTTTATTTACCTGTCCCACACGCCACGCCAACGCCCTTCCCGTTCACAGCAAACAAAGGCGCTCAAAGAATCAACAGGTTACGCTCACGTATACAAATATTATCTGGAGACGTCCTGGCGACACACACACACACACACACACACACACACACACACACACACACACACACACACACACACACACACACACACACACACACACACACACACACACACACACACACACACACACACACACACACACACACACACACACACACACACACACGTACATAGGTTCCCTAGGGGGGCGATCAAGGCACGAGCCAGGGAACATTGACAAAGAAAGGCGATTACAGACAAAGGGTGGAATTGAGGAAGAGGGCGAAAAGGAGGAGGAGGAGGAGGAGGAGGAGGAGGAGGAGTAAGCAAGAAAATAACACAAAGAAATACCGTCGACACAGAATTCTCGGGTCATCCGACGTAATCTTCTCCCTTAAAAATAAATTTCACAAGTCATTGTTAATTCCGCACTTGTACAGGATTTTATGCCCGGTATGTAACCCTTCAACCTCCCCCCCACCTCTCTCTCTCTCTCTCTCTCTCTCTCTCTCTCTCTCTCTCTCTCTCTCTCTCTCATACACATAAACATGACACAATGTATGAGGCCTGAACAAAGTCTTCTGTAAAGGTGGACAAGCTTTTGTTTGCAGGATAAGTCGCACACGATCATTTTTTCCCTGCGGTGTGATGGGCGACCAGAAATGTTTGGGGACACACTTCGGGATGACACCTGTCGGGCCACGAGGAGGAGGAGGAGGAGGAGGAGAAGGAGGAGGAGGAGGAGGAGGAGGAGGAGGAGGAGGCGTGGGGTACAATGGCAGCTGCTATTTACTGTTGTGACTGAAGGCAAAAAATACATCCTTGCGGCGGCTTTCCATAAGGACTGTTATTGCGGGCAGCGACGCAAATGATGATGGCGTTCATTAGGGCCGTCATCAGCGTCTGTGTCTGGGTGCTTTACGGTGCTGTTGATGCTAACGCGACCCTTAGCTGCTGCTGCTTTGGGTCGATAATCCGCTGACACACACACACACACACACACACACAAACACACACACACACACACACTTCCCCCACTCCTTCGACAGATGCGTTCATGCGTCACTTGCCAGGGTCCCGCAGCGGCGCACCTGGAACCTCACATGAGCTCTGCAGGGGAGTTTCCGGGGCGGCAGGAGGTCCGCTGCCCAGCCAGACTTTCTTGGCGAAGAACTGAACTGGAAGAACGCGAGTGACAGCTGCAGTGCGGAAGTCTTGTGCTGATTGTGAGGTTTAATTGTCTTTCCATTCTCTTCCGACTCGACACTAAATATCTTAATCTTCCAGACGGATTAATGTGGATTATTATTTCTCAATCAAGTAATTAGCAAATGGTATCGGTAAAAGAAAACATGATGTAATTTATTCCAGAGGCTAATCACTGCACAACAACCCACACTGATGTTTACAGACATCGGATATGCCTGCATGCATTACCGGTTTGGGAAAGGGACTGATAAGGACACTGAATGGGTGGAGTTAGGGAAGGATTAGAGAAGATAAAGTGGCAATGTTTCCTTCATCCTTCGAGGTTGAAAGTAAAAAATGTTTTGTTTTTTTTTCGCCCGGAGGCAGAGACAAAAAAAGAAAAGACCAGAAAATTAGATACTAACGAAATAAAAAAGCGTTGTTCTTACCCCGCCATCTCCACTCAATGAACTGGTCCCCAACACGGGCACCATATTCTCAAACACTTCGGCGTCTCACTTCACAACTATAGCAGGACCCAGTGAAAGTCACTGATGTTTTCAAGACCATTTACAAGTTCTAATGATGGTTTAACAAGAATTCTGCAACAGCTCATCCCCGTGGCCTCTGAGAAGAGTTCCCATGAGGCCACAGCGTTTAAGAACATGGGCTCTGGATAGCAAACTGCCCACTATTTCAAGGTCCATTATGAGTGAGTCCCTAATCCCACCGCCACACACCGCACGACCTCTGACCCTCGCTTAGTGACCACGTAGCCTTTGCCGAGCGAAATAGAAGACACGGCGAGATAACGAGGGATGAGCGGACGCGGTAATCAGCCCTACGCCTTACGGGAACGGACACACCTGTACTACCTGCTCTGATAATTTCCGTGCCGATAACTCTGCGCTGGTCGTGATTACCAGTCACTAATTATCAGCAAATGGACCTCCTCATTATTAGCGGCGAAGGCATTATTAGCGTGTCCTCACTTTATGATGCAATTATGGCGGCGGATGGCGGAAGGCGGACGGACGGGGCAGGAGGACACACCGCGATAACAGGTGATTACAATATCCTTAATTATACCATTTAATTACCAGCAAAAAAAAAAAAAAGAACTCAGAAAGTAAATCGAGATATGACAAATAACATGGTGGTGCGGTGCTAATGGAAGGCGTCGCTGATAACAAGCACGAGATGAAGACTTTATATAATCCTCGGGGACAAGACTCCGTACGTAGAGACGCCACGGTAGATCGAGCAGCTGGACACATGCAGAGAGGCACACAGGCAGGCACAGCACACGTAGCAACTCGAAATGAATTTTAAGAGCTGCGAAATTAAACAAAAATGGCAAAGTGTAATAGAAAAATCTTGCTAAGTTTCAACAAAGGCGCAGCATCAGAGGCAGAAAATGAGCGAGAGAGAGAGAGAGAGAGAGAGAGAGAGAGAGAGAGAGAGAGAGAGAGAGAGAGAGAGAGAGAGAGAGAGACCTTAGAGCACAGAACCTAACTGAATAATTCCCACATCAATACATCACCACAAAGACTTCGAATGACGAGAAAGGCTGCCAAGAACTCCCCGGGTTGTAACGAGACGATTATGGACGGAGTGTGATTCGAACAACTGAGGTTATATATGTCATCCCATGATTCTATCCCCTTTCACCTGTAGAGGAAGGAGAGTAGGTGGCCGGGTGGGTGAAAAAGTTAACCACAGAAGGAGAGAGGGAAGGAGAAAGGGAGGGAGGAAGGAAGCGCCCTGACAACGATGTGCTGGCAAGAGACGTTATGGTGGGACGGAATCAATACCATACGAGGGTTATTGGCACACATACACTGACGGGGAAGAAGAAGGAGGCGCCGCAGGAGGAGATATATCACTCTGCTTTATTGCATTTCACTTTTCTTCCCTCGCGATGCTGATAGTTTTGCTTTATTTTTCTATTGCAGAAATTTCCTCATTTCCTTATTTTCCCGGATCAGGGTCACCGGCGGCAAGTTCCTGACCAAAAATGTCGCGCGGAGGGAGCATCAGTATCATCAGTGTCGCCGGGGAGCCAATAAGCCCCAGCGCGGACCAATATGTTTCCCGAGAACACATCTTCCTCGGCAGGAGTGAGATATTGGCGCAGCTCGAGTCGCGGTGCTGAGGGCAAGGGCGTTTATTGCCGCCGAGAAAAACGAACGGTCCTGATGCGCCGCCGCTGCACTTGATCGCCTCCAACATGCTGGGAAGCGCCGCGATTAAACCGTAGTTGGGTCTTAGCGATTAGTGAGGTAAAAACGCAGGTAAGGAAGGAAGGTAAGTTCGTTGTTTTTTGGCACCGCGAGCACATCCAGGTAATCATCCTTGACTGGCTCAGATCACTCCCGCTGATGACGTGTTCTCATGTTTTCCCAAACCCACCCAAAGATTTTGTTGTGAAGTGTTTCGGATTTATTACTTCCTTGATCCTCTCTCTCTCTCTCTCTCTCTCTCTCTCTCTCTCTCTCTCTCTCTCTCTCTCTCTCTCTCTCTCTCTCTCACAGGACTGATACCGTTGGCTGCGTCGTGTTTGTCTCTGTCGTCTTATCGCGACATGAGGTACAGGAGGCAGTTATCGCTAATTTGTGGTTGTCTGCGGAATGCTTACGTTCCTCGCAGACTTACAACGGGCGGCGCGTCTTGCTCATGTATCAAATTTGACGCTTGTTCGCCACGGTTCTCCTGTCAAGACAAATGGTGCCGGGGATGGAGATAACGCATTGTCCTCTTCTCTCATTTAACAAGGAGCCTATCGGGACCAATTTGAAGGCTTCCCATCAGATAAATGGAAATTCGTCAATATTCAATTAACTGAGTATTGAAAATCATGAACACAAGCAGAGAACTGAGTGACGGTTCTTTATAAAGGCTGCGTGGAAGAAAACGAGGATGGGAGAGGAAAGGAACATAAGGAAGGAGGGTCAAGGGGAGACGCTTTCTTGGTGTGAGAGTTGGGGGGCTCTGTTTCTTTAGTGTTTACTGAGGTGGCGTGGACCGCGGTCGTCCGTCACCACTGCCGGGCCTCACCCCGCCCCTTCCTGCCTCCTTTCCCTCTCCCCCTCTCTAGTCAGCCTCGTCCCCACCAGGCAGCGCACAAACCGGCCTCCCTCCCTCCCTCTCTCCCTCCCGCCACGCTATCAAGGAATCAATAATACATCCCATTTATATTATAACCACACCCGACACATGATATTGCTAATTGAGAAACATTAGAATCCGCTCCACTGACCTCCTGAACTTTCATTCCTCCCCCGCTGCCGTCGCCGCCACGAGCCTTGACGTGCTGCCGCGGTCCGCCTCGCCTGCAGGATAAAAGATGGGCCTTGTAAGAGTAAATAAGTTAATGGGTTAAAAAACAAGCAGCAGTATATTACCGCTACTTATTTTGACCTTCATTAAATTGTCAGACGGTAAATTGTCGCAGGGAGATAATAGGTTTAAGCAGATGAGATAGAACGAGGGAGGAGAGAGAGAGAGAGACCAGGTGTGTGGGCCGACTCAGGAAGGGAGGGAGGGGACGCGAGGGACACTCCGGGTTAGGTTATATGGACGCCGCTGACACGGGTGAGGGCGGCGAGGGCGGAGATGATATAGGAGTTGTGTGGGTGGGATAGAAGATGGAATAGGGGGTGGTAAGGGAGTGATATATCGCGGGTGACCACTGGGGTGAAGGGAAGATGTTATGGAGGAATCTGTGATGGGTTTGAGAGTTGGATGAGTGAGGGACTAGTATGGTCTGTGGTTGAGATAGGGGAGAGAGGGTTGCGGTGGGGACAAGACAGGAGGTACCATAAGGGGTGGAGATAGTGGAGGGAGCAGGAAACAGATAGGTAGACCAGTCCATAGGTAGCGGTGGAGGAAGTGGTGTGGGGGAGGCTTGGTGGGGTGGAGGGTGGTGAGGTTTGGCCGGGGTGGAGGGGGAGGTGGTCCTGCGTGCCGCCTTGCCGTGCCGGACACCCGTAAACAATGGTCCGCGATGGAGTGTGAGGCGACGCGTAGAAAAAAAAATGCAACCTCATGTGAAAATAAGAATATTGCTCACGGAATTTACAACCGCTACATCGTAAAGTTGCACGTCCGCGGAGAAGGAGGAGGAGGAGGAGGTGTCTGATAACAACGCAGAATAACAGCAGGACGCTTGTTTTGTTGTTAGCGTGACGACCGCCCTCATGTCTCCACCAGGAAGGAAAGACAGGGAGCTATAGGGAGGAGGAAGAGGAGGAGACAGAAAGACGGAAAGGAAGAGAGAGAGAGAGAGAGAGAGAGAGAGAGAGAGAGAGAGAGAGAGAGAGAGAGAGAGAGAGAGAGAGAGAGAGAGAGAGAGAGAGAGAGAGAGAGGGAAAGATACGAACAGGAGAGGAGGAGGAGGAGGAAGAGGAGGAGGAGGAGGAGGGAAGTATGTAGTATCAGGGAGGGAGAACATGGTATGGGGAACATTGAAGGTTATAACGAGTGGACCAAAAGAGGTAGAAGGCAAAGACCGCCCCCGATGTTGTTACCCTAAGCTGCCTCAGTATTACGTGACGCTAAGGGAGCCTCTTTTTTTACCTTCTTTTTTTACTCTTTCATGCGAGCGTCAAGAGTAATTGTTAACGACGTCAGGGTTCCCGCGGGAGGGTGCCTGGGAGAGCTAATTGCTGGGAGGACGAGGAGGGAGAACGAGAGGGGCGTGGATGAGAGAGAGTGGGGGATGTTGGGGCGAGCAACAGTGAAAAGGGACAAGGGTTAAGGGTAAGGCCGGTAAAGGGGAAGACTTGGTGACAAGCAGGGTGACGATGAAAAGACGAGGAAGCAATGGTGAGGTGGGTGAGGACTGAAGGTCGAGGTCATGCGGGTGAGGACGAAGAGGACGAGGAGGAAGTAAAAATAAGGTGAGGTTACTATGGTGGAGGAGAGGGGGAGGGGGACGAAAACTAGGGAGGGAATGAGGTAATGGGAAACTGGAAGGGGAGGAAGGAATGCTGATTAAAAAAGTACATCATATGGTTAGGTGGAATATTTGGATGGGGCGGCTGACAAGAGAGAGAGAGAGAGAGAGAGAGAGAGAGAGAGAGAGAGAGAGAGAGAGAGAGAGAGAGAGCATTTAAGATGGTTCCGTCAGGAGCTTTACGAGGCACAATATTGGTTCTCCGTGGCCGCCAAGATAGCTGCCTCACCGCAGGCCGCGGCGCCCTCCCCACGCCACCCTCACGGCTTACACTTTATGGTGGACTTGGCTGGGCAACCTGCGGCAGGCAAATGGCACAGCAATTCACTGGCTTTACGGGAACAAATCCTGAAAACCAAATTGAATGAAAGTAGTTGTTTTGACACTCCAGACTTCCAACAGCTGCAGCGACACGCAGCCCTGACAGCCTCCCGCCCCGGGCTGCCTCGACTCTTCCCGGCCCACCATAAGGGCCCCACTTGGAGTCCAGCCCGGCCGCCACAACCCTGCGGCGGGCGGGAGGGGCAATTTACGAGTATGTTTGGTTTAGGAGACAGTATAGACAGGGAAGAATTAATTGTTATCGGGCAATATCTTCTAGGAGCCGATACTATCACCGGTGGGTGAGTGACTGTGGGAGAACAGGAAGGAAGGAAGGAAGGAAGGAAGGGAAGGAAGAAAAGCAAGACATGAGAGGAGAGAAGAAAAAGAATAAGGATACGGTGAGAGGGAGGGAGGGGGAGAGGAGACGAAAAGTTCAAGTTTTACTTCAAACTTAATGAAACAGCGATTGCCACATTTTTGTTTTCGCTTCTACACGAAAACTTACAAGACGGAGCCGCGGAGCTGAGGGGCGCAGCACTCCATCAGCCACACAGAAGCGCAGCAGTCACCCACCACCCCCGCACAGAAGTCACCCCCAGAGGCACAAAGGATGACGGAGACAGGGACGCGACGAGGGGAGGGCGACTCATGCATATCATTACTACTGACGACGATGTAATGAAGATGATGGGGGTGGCTACTCGCATCACGGGGCATGATGACCTCGTTAGTGCGTTTAATTACCGCTCAACAACAGGCAGGTGATGAAGGGCGATGAGGAGGGCGAGGCGAGGCGAGGCGAGGCGAGGGAGGCGGTGACGAGGTGACTATTTCCTTTCAGGTGTTGTGTGTGTGCAGCTAATTTGTTTCCCAGTAGTTATCAGAATTACGACGGAGTGAAAGAGGGAGGGAGGAAAGATAAGTGAAGTGAGAGCAATGATGGTGGAGAAGGAGAGAGGGGAGGTATGTAGCCGCCCCCGAAGAAAGGGAGGCATTATAATGGAAGAAAGTAGGAAAATCTAGCTTAACTAAGAAAGTAATTGGCTTAAGTGAAAGAGTAAGGTGTCTTGACAGGTTCAACGAGGAAAAAGGAAGGTGAGGTTTCAATAACTGTCGTTTAACTTAGGAAATTAGCGTTCCAAATTTAATTATCTCATAGCCTCCAAATACGATTAGTTCCTTGGCACTTATTTTCTCATTACCGCAGAATTTTATTTAAGGGGCGAGAAGAGAGAGAGAGAGAGAGAGAGAGAGAGAGAGAGAGAGAGAGAGAGAGAGAGAGAGAGAGAGAGAGAGAGAGAGAGAGAGAGAGAGAGAGAGAGAGAGAGAGCACTTATGTTTGTGTTATGTTGAGGCTTCTCGACCAACACCAACACGGCTCAGTAAAAGCAGGACTGACCTCACAACATTTTCCTCCATTCACTTCGACTTGAGTTTACCGTCACTTCTTGCAGTTCCCGCGGGCGTCTGACTCCCTCACCATGACTCGGGGAGGGAGAGGGGGAGGGGGAGGGGGAGGGAGAGGGGACGGGCAGGGCTCCACTTTAAGTCGCATTAAGCAAAACCCCCACGTTACTTCCTCCCCTTGCCTTGCTGCTGTCAGACGCAAGTTGTTCGTTTGGCAAAAGTTAACCTAAACGAGTCTTGCTCAGTTACTTTCATTCTCTCGAGGGATTTTTTGGTAAGGCGAGGAAACTTGGTGAGGGAGGAGTGGCAGCAGCTGTTAGGGCTTCTTGCTGCCTCAACTTGACCGCCAGCAAGAAGATGGACTGGCCAGACAAGAGCCGGGGTGAGGTGAGCTGTTGGTATCATGGAAGGAGGGCGACTGTTAACTCTTACTGACTCTCTTTGTGTAGTATTGACCATCCTCTATTCATTATCCTGATGAGTTTTAGATTATTCTAGCATTTGATGGATTATCTTAGCAAGTACTGACTAGCCTGAAATTAGTAGTAGCAGTAGTAGCAGTGAGTGATATTATTATTATTGTTATTATTACCATTATTACTGGTAGTAGTAGTAGTAGTAGTAGTAGTAGTAGTAGTAGTAAAGCCGTAGTAATAAGAGCTACAAAGATACTCTATTGTTTATTAATAACCCCGCAATACACTACAAGAAAATGAAATTGTTTAAAAAAAATATGAATAAATATGACGTAAGCAAGGGGAAAGGCGAAGAGGTAATGAACAGCATACGAGTAGAGAGAGAGAGAGAGAGAGAGAGAGAGAGAGAGAGAGAGAGAGAGAGAGAGAGAGAGAGAGAGAGAGAGAGAGAGAGAGAGAGAGAGAGAGTACTAGTGAAGAGGAATGGAGTGGTAGAGGCAGGGAGTGAGAGGCGGGAGGGAGGGGGATAAGGGATGATGGTGAGCCTGTGAGAGTGAGGGTCTGCATGAAAAGCGTCCGAGTAAGTGGCTGGAAAAATCTGATCGTCCAGTTCTGACGGAATAGTAAAGGAGGGCAGAGTGTGCTGCAGGGGGAGGCTGAGGGACCGAGGCAGAGGCAGGGGCGGGGGTGGAAAGCAGCGAGGGAGGGAAGGAGTTAAAGGGAGGATAGAAAAAGATATGAAAACTTGTGAGAGAGAGAGAGAGAGAGAGAGAGAGAGAGAGAGAGAGAGAGAGAGAGAGAGAGAGAGAGAGAGAGAGAGAGAGAGACTATTTAAAGTATACACTCACTTGGACCATAAGTACCCACCTGAGGCATTGACAGACAGATAGACAGACAGTCAGACATGAAAGAAGACAGATCGACAACTACACAGACACACAATTAGACCGATATGTAGACAAGCGGACGAGACGGACTGTTAGCTAGAAAGACGTAGACCAGGAGAAACAGAAAAAAAAAATAAATAAATAAATTCTTAACTTTACGTAAAAAAAATAAAATAAAAAAGAATACGTTTGGTGCTTCTTAAGTGTGTGTGTGTGTGTGTGTGTGTGTGTGTGTGTGTGTGTGTGTGTGTGTGTGTGTGTGTGTGTGTGTGTGTGTGTGTGTGTGTGTGTGTGTGTGTGTGTGTGTGTTAGCAAGATAACTGTAAAACACGAAAAAAAATAACATTAAGTAAAAAAGAAAAAAAAAACAGTAGTAAACAAAACAAGGAAGACATCACCATCACCACCATCACCAACACCAGAAAAAAAAAAAAACAGTAACAACAACAGTAACAACAACAAACACAACCGCAGCCGTTCCCAGCATTCCCTTCAATCAGTGTCCAATTTCAGTAAGGATGCTTGGGCCAGACTCGCGGGAATTGGCGTCTATGAAGCTAAAGATAAACAGACACCGGAGGGAAAATTGCACTGGAGGTAAACGGTATGGAGGGGGACGAGTAGGAGGAGGAGGAGGAGGAGGAGGAGGATGAAAGAAGAC
Source organism: Scylla paramamosain (assembly GCF_035594125.1). Classification (NCBI taxonomy): domain Eukaryota; kingdom Metazoa; phylum Arthropoda; class Malacostraca; order Decapoda; family Portunidae; genus Scylla; species Scylla paramamosain. The sequence goes on along the minus strand of NC_087155.1, from coordinate 23,645,975 downwards.
GAGGAAGTAAAAGTGATGAGAAAGACAAAGACAAGGAAGAGGAGTAAAAGCAAATAAGAGAACGATAAAGAGAAAAAAATGTAAAGAAGATGAAGAGTAAAAGGGGAAAAACTGATAAGAAAGAGGAAGAGGAAAGGAAAAGATGAGGCAGTAAAATTTAAGAAGAAAAATAGAAGTAAAAAAAAAAAGAGAAAAATAAAGATCGAAGAGGGCGAGGAGTTGAAAAAAACAAAAAAAACAAAGAGGAGAAAGAGAAGGAGGATGAGGAGGAGGCAGAGGAGGAGAAAACGCGAGTAGCCATCTATCGGTGTAAGGCCCAGACGGGGGAACAGATGAGGGCGATCAGGGGGAGTGGCCTTGGGTGGAAGGAGAGGAGTGGATGGGAAGAGCTTGATATATAGAGGGACCTTAACACCCTCCAGTCACGACATCTCCGCCAGATGGGAGAAGAAAGAAGAGGCAGGAGAGAAGAGAAATTAGAGCATAAAGAGGACCTGGGAGAAGTGAGTCGTGTGCGTGGTGGTGTGTGTGGTGAACGCTTCGTGAGTTGCGAGGGAGGGTGGGAGAGTGTAAGAGGGAAGGTGCAACAAGAGGCATACAATGGAAGGCTAGAGTAGTGGGTCGTGATTATCTCAGGCCACCCACACGTCCAGGTAACCCGTCACCTGTTTTTTTTTTTTTTTTTTTTTTGCCAGGTAGTCCAGGTGTACACGAAAGTCACGCCTCCCAACCCTTTGATTTACAGCGACATGCAGGGCCCAAGGAAGGATTCTCTTGGGACGCGTGAGGTTAAGGTTCCTCCCATTAACTTAACAAAATCGCTTTCCTTCCTTCCCTTCCTTAGCGTGACAGCCCCACTTGTCCCGCTGATAACCCACACGCCATGCAATAACGCACGGATATCACATCATATTAAATTACATTACAATACGAGAGAATATTAGATAAAAAAAAAATCATGATATCTGAGAGTAGGCATAACATTAGAAAAATCGTTATGTATAGGCATGTTCAGTTTTTTCAATTCTTTTCTTACTCTGATTTTCATTATTTCACGCGGCTGGGGAGGTGCAGGTGAGGGCCGGGTCTGATTAGCACCTGTGTGGAGGCGGCACACCTTCCGGGCCGCGGTGGCGCGCTTGTTGACGTGTGTGTGAGGTGAATGAATCTCATTTTCCGCTCCACCGACTCACAGAAGAGGAAGAAAAGGAGGAGGTGGAGGAGGAGGAGGAGGAGGAGGAGGAGGAGGAGGAGGAGGAGGAGGAGGAGGAGAAAGGGGTTGAAATGTAAGGGAGGGCGACGAAGGGTGAGAGAGAGAGAGAGAGAGAGAGAGAGAGAGAGAGAGAGAGAGAGAGAGAGAGAGAGAGAGAGAGAGAGAGAGAGAGAGAGAGAGAGAGAGAGAGAGAGAGAGAGAGAGAGAGAGAGAGAGAGGGGAAATAAAAGTGAGATATCTTTGCACGATCACCCTTGACAGGACAATTTGCTTATTAATGAGACTTTAATCAGCACCAGAGACACGCACGCGAGGGTGGCGGAGTGCGTGAAGTGGGCGTGCTTGTGCGTGTGCTGGGTGTTTCTTCCCCCTCTCGTGCCTTGAGTGGCGTTATGGTGTTGTGGTGTTGTGGCGATGCGGTAGTGTAGTGTGGTTCTAGGTTATCATTGTTTGAATTTACTGTTATTTGATTTTATTATATTGTTGATTTAATATTTCATTATTTTTGCTGGTTTTATTTATTTATTTATTTTTTTTGGGGGGTGCTTAGGTTTTAATGTGAAATGTTTGGTGAATGTTGGGTATAAGGTAAAAATATAAATAAAAGAAGGAATGGAAGAAGTATCAAGAGAGTTAAAATACTAAAAGAAATTTCTAAGATATCTCTTACATATTATGGTTTATTTCAGTTATTTTTGTCAATAAAGTAACTACAACCACTATCAAGACATAAACTGGTGTTGCAGGGGTGTGTGTGTGTGTGTGTGTGTGTGTGTGTGTGTGTGTGTGTGTGTGTGTGTGTGTGTCTATTACTGTGTTGCGCTGCCTGCGGTGTTGTACGTACTTCTGTGGTGGTTAGTGCAGCGTGGTATTGTTTTATTTTGTTCTGTGTTCTGTATCTCGGTGTTGTTGTGTTCATTTTCATATCAATAGTTTGTTTTAATTAGCTCGGTAGTGGTAGCGGTGATAGTGGTGGTGGTGGTGGTGGTGGTGGCGATGATAATGGCGGTAGTCATATAGACTCTATCACAACCAGTCAACTTCTGCGTGTTCCAGTGATTCCCATTGTCCTCTATCTTATAATTATGCGGGGAATATTACGCTCCCTTATCCATCTGCATAATTGTCCTCGCCTCATTACTACGTTCATCAAAAATCTTCATAATTCATTGATTGCAATGATGCGACAGTGAGGACAATCAGGAGCCATCGTTCATCTGATTGTCGAGAAGGAGTGTCTATCTCCTGCCACCTCTGTGTGTGTGTGTGTGTGTGTGTGTGTGTGTGTGTGTGTGTGTGTGTGTGTGTTTGGAAAGAAAGAAAAAGAGAGAGAGAGAGAGAGAGAGAGAGAGAGAGAGAGAGAGAGAGAGAGAGAGAGAGAGAGAGAGAGAATACCTAGGCGTAATTGTTGCTACATAATTGTTTTTCACATGGCCAAGTTAAAGATTAACATCCTACCTCTTACTATAGTACTTTACCATATTTTTTTTTTCGTTCACCTCTTGAGACGAAAAATTCTCCCCGGCGGGGAATCGAACCCCGGTCTCCCGCGTGACAGGCGGGGATACTAACCACTATACTACCGAGGATTACGCTTGATAATCTTAGGACTGGCAGATTTGCTTCGTCTATCGCTACTATAAAACATTAAGCGATGCAGGGATTAACATTCAGCTGTTTTTGAATCAAGGAAAGGCTACAGACTTTCTTGAGCCACTAATCCCTCTGGATTATAAGATTTCATGTCCTCAGTGCCGCCGCCCTCAGCCTTTGGTGGCGAGGCAGCACTTGTGGGCGGTCAGTGTTTTACCGTCGCCAGTCCAGCGTGCACCACTTTGTACACGACGCTCCTGAAAGATTACCCGCTCACTCTGATAATGGAACTTCCTCTTTTCTCCTATAAAATAATTTCTTCTCCGCCAAAAAGGGAAGATCACTTAAATTCTAACTTAAACTCGAGTTCGTGTAAGAAAAGACAAAGAAGAAAAGAGCATGCCCGCCCCACACAGTCGCCCCACCGCCACCTGACACTTCTCACGCGGGTTCGTGTGCACACAATACTTACAGATAATTTACGCTGATCACACACCGCGCCATAAATATTCACCACAAAACTTAGTCTAATGGAGGGCATTTACCTACTTACGAGAATACTTCTTCTTTCATTCTTTTAATAATGCTGTTAGTTTCTAATTCGCTTCCTGATTGGATTGCTTTCGTTCATGTCTTCATTACCATTACTCTGTGCCTGTCATCACGCACGCACCACCTCAGGCATTCACAGTCAGTGAGTCTTCTTTTGGAGTTTCCACAATACTTCAGCATTCTCCTCCGCGACTACGAAAACCTTAGCACCCTCCTCAGTTTTAGCCTCAGCTCAGCAGTCAGCCAGGCCTCTGCGCCTCTCTAACCCACAGCTGCACAACACCTCCGCCAAAGACTGCTGGCGTCGGCGGTCTATTCAAGGCGCCGCGACCTGCGGTTTACTCGTATCGTGATGCTCGAGGATCTGCAGGGCTTCGGTGGCGCTCAAGGGAAGCCGCTGGTAATCCTTTTCTTCCCCGAAACTTGCGTCAGGAAAGGCGAGTGGCCGCGACAACACTCCGAGACTCGTATCAGGGATCAGAGGAGGAGGGAGAAAATAGAAAAGGGAGGATGTGTACGTGAGAGACTCCATTCTGACGTTCCAACATAGATTTCATTGGTGTCCTGCCACAGGAGTAAGACGCAAGCCAGGGGTGAGGTGAGGCAGGTGACCGGAAGAGTGAAACTTCTAACATGAGGGTGATATTGTGGTTGTGTGACTCCCAAGCTGCCGGAATTAGGGATAGGGTGAAAAGAGAGAGAGAGAGAGAGAGAGAGAGAGAGAGAGAGAGAGAGAGAGAGAGAGAGAGAGAGAGAGAGGCATGAAACTAATTTTGATAGCTTTTGGTTTATAACGCAATGAACGAGGACTCTCTCTCTCTCTCTCTCTCTCTCTCTCTCTCTCTCTCTCTCTCTCTCTCTCTCTCTCTCTCTCTCTCTATTACCACTGTACATTAACGTTATTCACAGCACACACTCACCCAGGCACTCATGATAGAAGTGGACATCATACTTATTTCTCTCTCTCTCTCTCTCTCTCTCTCTCTCTCTCTCTCTCTCTCTCTCTCTCTCTCTCTCTCTCTCTCTCTCTCTCTCTCTCTCTCTCTCTCTCTCTCCCTCCACGTACATATTACATCAAGAGCTCACACACACACATCAAAGCGAAGCCCGAAACATAAAGCGAGTGTGTGGAAAGAATAAAGCTTCAAGGGCGGCGCGGGACTGAAGCTCCAGGCAGACTCCAGTAATGAATTAATGAAGCTAATATGACGTCGAAATAAGCGAAGATGTCGATTATCCACTTAATGAAGAGTGAAGGCATTCATCAGCTTTATAATGAGCGGGGTGGCAGCGGTGAGGTGAGGGAGGCAGGCAGTGGGGAGTAATAGCAGGGAAGATAACGAGGAAGGGTGCAGAGGTCAATGTAGGGAGAGAGTGGGAGGCTGAGGAGGTAGTGGGAGTGAGATGGTGGGGAAAGATATGGGACGGGGAGATAAGGAAGGGTAGTGGGAGTAGTAAGAGGACACTGGACAGAGATAAATCGAGGATGAGGAGATAATCTATGAGGAGGAAAGCAAGCGTTTGTGTTGGTGTGGTAAGGAGGTAAGGAGGTTTTGGGAAGGAAAAGTGTATAGGTAGAATATTATGTATGAGGTAGAATATTCTCTCTCTCTCTCTCTCTCTCTCTCTCTCTCTCTCTCTCTCTCTCTCTCTCTCTCTCTCTTTCTCTCTCGCTGATGAGAAATTAAGGCGATTTCAGTGTTTTTAATTTCCCAACATACTTCACCTACTTAGAAAATGAGTTTACCCAAACGTGTAGCGGGAGCAACAGCATTAAAACTCGTATTATTATTATTATTATTATTATTATTATTATTATTATTATTATTATTATTATTATTTATTTTAGTAGTAGTAGTAGTAGTAGTACTTGTTGTTGTTGTTGTTGTTGTTCTCGTTTTTGTTCATTCATTCTTTTCGTTTATTTAATTTGCTAGTTTTGTTAAGTTCTGTTCATTTATTTCATTCCATTTACTTCTACTCATTAAGTTAATTTTATTAGGTTCTGCTTGATGTTGTTGTTGTTGTTGTTGTTTTTTTAGTTTGCTTTATCATTTTCTCTTCCTTTTTTTCGTTACACAATCATCTCAAATAATCATCAATTACACAATCACGAACCATACAGTTAGCTAAACATTACAATTAAATACTACAAAACTGCAAATGAAATCGAACCATAAAAAATACATTAACACAACTATTAAAAAAACAATCACCCCGCATGAATGGCTCCGTGTAAATAGCGATTCATGTGTGATTTACATATATAACCTACTCAGTAATCAAATAACATCCCGGGCGCTGCTAATGTTGAGCGTGAATGCTAGAATCACATGCAAACTGGATACGACCTCGTGCACAATGAAATGTCAACCCTTACCTTCCTCTTTACTTCCATCCTCCCCCTTTATACCGGACGAAGAGGAGGAAGAAAAGGAAGAGGAAGATTATCACTAAAGAGTAACAAACAGCAAGAGTTGTTGATCTTTACAAGGTCGTTTGTGGTGACTATATTGACATACTGATAGAGAAGAGTAGAAGCAGGACAGCATAAAGAAGGAACAGGAGGAAGAGGAGGAGCAGGAGGAAGAGTTCACAGGATAGAGTGAGGGCAACGTAGCAGAGGTTGCAGTAAAGAACAAAAATAAAACTACACCAGTATTCCCAGCATTAAGCCCCGGACTGATCTTAATTGTTATGGTGCGGAGGGCGTTGAGTCTCCAGTGTAAGGTCGTAAGGTCAAAGAGGTGCACATCTGCGTGTGGAGAATAGGGTGATGCTGAACGTGCAGGAAGGGAAACGAGGAGAGAACGAGATGAGAAAAAGATCATGGTAGGGAGGAAAAATCATGGCATACTGAATGAATGATATCTACCAGCTTCTCTCTCTCTCTCTCTCTCTCTCTCTCTCTCTCTCTCTCTCTCTCTCTCTCTCTCTCTCTCTCTCTCTCTCTCTCTCTCTCTCTCTCTCTCTCTCTCTCATCGTGTGTGTGTTCCCGTCATTCCTTCTTCCCTCTCTCTCCTCCTCGCTCCAGTGCAGTACAGCTGGAGTAATGATGGCCGAGGAAACTGAGGACACAACATCCACACAGTGAGTGGAAGCAATAAGCGAGCGCAGGGGACAGCACACATGATGCTCAGAACACAGGTGGTGGCTGCTAATGACTCACATACAGAAGATACTTTTTCTGCTCTTGCCTTTCCTTCACTTATGCAATTTACGCATATACAAAGCTGAGAGGACATGTTGCTTGCCCTGTATGGTATGATAATTAGTGAGTGATAAAGGGAGAAATATACTCTGACGTGAGTGACGTTCTGGATGCCCTTTGTGTAACTCATGCTAATCAAACCCTTAATTGAATCCAGGACGGCGAGAGCGACAAGGGGACACAGTAGCGGCCTGTGGAGGACAAGCCGTGAACTTTATATTGTTTGGCCGATGATATTTATGACCCTTTTTCCTCAAGCAACGACACTTTAATAGCTCCGTTCTTTATAGTGAGAGAACTGCTACAGGAGGGGTGAGGTTGTAGTCGCTCAAAAAAATGTTACCTACAGTTATATACAGAGGATGAGATGAATTTAAGTTTTCATCGGATTTCAGACCATAGATTCGTTCATGAAGGGTTAAGGAAGTGGAAGGTGCCTCTACACGAATACATTACTTTACGGAAAGAAAGGAAGAGCCCTATTAACACGGTGAGTGGGTAATCTTTCAGGAGTGGTGTACAAACTGCTGCAGACTGGGCTGGCGATCGTAAAACACTGACCCCGCGCTGGTGCTGCCCCTCCCCATGAAAGGCTGAGGTGCCAATATGGGGGGATGAAATATTGCAATTCACAGGGATCAGTGGTTCAAGGAACTTTGTAGCCTTTCTTTGGCTCGAAACAACTGGAGTGTTATCTTCCTAATGTTATCAAGATCTTTCACCATCACCATCTGATTTGTATAAAAGAAATTATTCTACGATAAATGATGACATTACTATAAAAAATTACTACTGTTACTATGATTACAAGATGAAACTAATATACGATTACTATAGAAGATTAATACATACAATTATCATACCAGATATATCATGTGACTATCATACTATTACTACATGAGCTTACTACACCAATATACTATACAATGGCTATGCTATTACCACATGACTGCATACGAAAATACAGAACAAAACTTACTATGAAATTACTATACAACTACCACACGAATACTACACGATTAATATCCTTTAACAAGCTTCCACTAGAGAATTATTAAGAAGGAAATTACTATGCTATGAAAATGATAATACACACGGACGCACGCACGAACAAGCAAGCAAGCAAGCAAACAAAAATCTTAATTGTGGTATATCATTCTTATCGTCCCCGCAGACTGAGGCATGTGGGGGGCGGGACAAAGCTGCAATAGGAAGGCTGCCAATACCTCGGCACAAAGACCATTAGGGGTGAAGTTATTGTTAATTGTAATTACCTTCTTCAGCAAGTTTTGTTTGTGAACCTTTTGATGACAGGAATGAAAAAGATGAAGAGGCGAAAGACAACACGCGGTACCTCTCCCTAGGGACTGTAATGATTACTTCTGACGGTGGCACTACAAAAGGCGCCCCAGAGGCTTCCTTGTGTTTGCTCAAAAAGAAAAAAAAAGCTGATTCAAGGAATATTAAGTATCAAAAGACATCATTAAAACAGTGAACTCCAGTAAATCTTTGAAGACCAAACTGGTTCAATACGACCCAAGTGAAGACTAATGAGCCTTTACACAGCGCCAGCCCCGCCCCTGAACACCCCGCCCCGTCCAGGCTTATTACACTTATATCAGGATTTGTGGAAGGCTCAGGCTGAAGGATGAGTGACAGGCTTGAGGTGGTGTGTGTGTGTGTGTGTGTGTGTGTGTGTGTGTGTGTGTGTGTGTGTGTGTGTGTGTGTGTGTGTGTGTGTGTGTGTGTGTGTGTGTGTGTGTGTGTGTGTGTGTGTGTGTGTGTGTTGAGAGAGAGAGAGAGAGAGAGAGAGAGAGAGAGAGAGAGAGAGAGAGAGAGAGAGAGAGAGAGAGAGAGAGAGAGAGAGAGAGAGAGAGAGAGAGAGAAAGGGGGAAGGGAGGCGAATACCTACCAACATATATACATATCAATGCAAACACCTGTCTCGTTGCATCGGTCCCATGGTGTAATGGTTAGCACCCTGGACTTTGAATCCAGAGATCCGAGTTCGAGTCTCGGTGGGACCTCACCAATATTTTTAAAGGTGTGCGCAGTCTTCCTATCAGTGCAGGCTGGTATCTTATCTCGTGTCTGCTGAGGTCAATGTCTGCCGCGCCACAAAACGCTTCTGACAACCATTTTAAATAACGCAAAGCTAAACTTAAAAAAAAACAAAAAAAAAACGGAGCATTACTGGTGAGTGAAGGGGTGTAGAGAAGAGCCACCAATCAGCCCGCCAAGTGGAGGGTTGGTGCTAGTACTGTGTTGGCAGGTGGTGAGTCACGAGGCACCAGAGAGATCAAAGCCCTAAATAATGAGTGAGACGTAAATAAGTGCACCATTTCTCAGCTGTTTTCGCCTAAACCCAAATACTGTTAACGTTTAGTCCTCAGCGTGAAAATCTGGAGTCAGCTGAACGTGAACTGAGGGCGACACCCAGCTGCCGAGCTGCACATGGAGCAGGGCTGTTTGTCGTAAGTAATGGCAGGCGACAGTTTCTGCATATCATAAATACATTCTTTTAATGGGATAATAAAAAATTCCGCACGATGATAACTTCATTAAGAGCCATAATTTTACAAATGTGACAACAGTCAATAATTCCGGTGACTCACGCGTCGCAACTTCGCCCAAACTACTCGTCACAGCAATATCAGATACATCTTTTGGTGAAATGGAGATTAACGCCTTTGCTGTCAGATCTTTAAAGAAAAAAACATGTCTACTGCAAATGACAGATCCCTCAATTTTTCTTATGGGTCGTGTGAGTAAATAATTATAGGAATTCGCCTTTTAATATCACAAGACCTCATGGGTTTCCCACCACATATCCGACTGACTTTGTGAAAGATATAAAAAAAATTTACATAGCATGCGCCAACGAGCATTCTCTCTCTCTCTCTCTCTCTCTCTCTCTCTCTCTCTCTCTCTCTCTCTCTCTCTCTCTCTTTTATATATATATATATATATATATATATATATATATATATATATATATATATATATATATATATATATATATATATATATATATATATATATATATATATATATATATATATATATATATATATATATATATATATATATATATATATAATGACCCTCTATGGCTCGAACGAGCAATGAAAAGATTCAGACACAATGTACGATGTTCAATAAATTTGAAACGAAACGTCACTTGGAGGCCTCCTGCTGCTCTAGGAGCCGCCGGAGTCGCCGCCCCGCCTTGAAGCCCGCCAGCCGCCCCGCCACTCCCTCAGTCAACACCGCAATAAAACTTGCACTTTGAAAGGCCACCACGGCACGCGGGAGACGCTGGCGCGGTGCGAGGCTTGGAGGAAGGGAAAATAGTAGCATCAACTGTCGCCGCGGCAGAAAAGGATTTATTTTATGTAGACTCTGCCTTTCACCCGCGGACAATTCTACCTCCGGGGCTCCTTTGTATGCCGCCTTTGTGCCATCGCTTCATTATCTCGTAAACCACGTCCCGAGCGATCCATAAATATCCAAATATCAATAACAGCAAAAAACAGTGATCCCTTGGCGGCAAAAGTGAGCATGGCGAAAGGCGCAAAATTTGAATGCTGCGCGCCATTAAGCGGCGCCGGCCCGAGTGACAGGGGGATCGGGGCGTGCGGGGCGGGGAAGGAGAGGACCGTGTGAAATGCAGACTGAGGGATGCTGTTCATACATCAGGAAGCGAGACAAAAGAGAGTTAAAACAGTTGTCAGCAGTGAGAGTAACAAAGTAACAACAAAGATAATAACAATAACAATAATATTAATAATAATGATAATAATAATAATAATAATAATAATAATAATAATAATAATAATAATAATAATAATAACAATAACAGTAATAATAACAATAATAATAACACGCTTCGGCAGGTGCTTTACTCTATCACGCTAAATGAGGCACTCATTCCGTCCACCACACAATACTCTCCTTTGTGCTAATATCAATTCCCTATTGTAAACAACTCCATTAAATTCGGTGTAAACAACTCCATTAAATTCGGTGTAAGTTATTACTGAGCGTAAAGAAGTCCACGTACAGTATTTTATCAAACAATAATAAACAAATAAACAAAACAAACAGAAAAAATAGTAAAACAAAAGAAGTGTTGCAGCTTTATCCTCTCTTTTTCTTCACTTCTATCCCTCCAGCAGTCCAGCACAACGTTCCTGAATCCCGTGCTTACTACACCAGTACCCCAGTGGTCCCCTCAGCGGCGCCCTTTACTCCACACAACACCAGAGGGAAGCCAGCCACTACACGCCTCGGCAGAAACATGCCAGTTATTGTGAAGCACTCAGCGTGTGCGTGCGGGATTTGCGTTGCGTCACCCGTGCATTTATTACCTGAGGTCTTCACATGCCCTCCAGGCTACGAATATTAATTGTTTTATAAGAAATGGAGGGGATGGCGAGGAGAAGGAAGAGTAAGAGGAAGAGCAGGAGCAGGAGCAGGAGGAGGAGGAGAGTTGCGTGATCTCTACATCAGACGTTTTCACATATTTCCCTGTTTACGAAAATGGATTACTTTATAAGGCAAGGAAAAGGGAAAAGGAGAAGGAGGAAGAGAAAAGTGGAGGCTGACATAGTGAAGCACACACACACACACACACACACGTGTGTGTGTGTGTGTGTGTGTGTGTGTGTGTGTATATATATATATATATATATATATATATATATATATATATATATATATATATATATATATATATATATATATATATATATATATATATATATATATATATATATATATACGAGTATATAAACAAAATTTTTGACTTTACTTTTGTGTTAGCGTGCAGCTGGACCCACCCTTCTCTAGCATGTGCCTCCACCAGCTGTGTGCTCCCACCATGGCGCTCATGACAATGTTTGCTCGCTCTTACTCACCACTGCCAACACCACGGCTGCTGCGGCCATTACCACCGAGGGCGCCGCCACGCTGCTGCTGATCCCAAAACATCCCACGTATGTGAACATTCCTGAGTCTTTTTTTGCAACCAGAGACAGAGAGAGAGAGAGAGAGAGAGAGAGAGAGAGAGAGAGAGAGAGAGAGAGAGAGAGAGAGAGAGATGGTTCAATAAAAACGCGACAACAGCTGAAGGAGGCGCGAACTGTTGACTTCGAGAGGCCTGGAGTCGATGCGCTAGTGTGAGGAGGGCGTGAGAGAGGGTGTGAGGGAGGGCATGAGGATCAGGATGTGTGTGAGTCTCATTTCACGGAAGCTGAGGGAGTGGCGACAGGCAACAGGATCGAGATAATTAGGTTCGTTAGCATCTTTGATCTCTCACAGGCGACGCTGAAGGAGTTGATGCCGGAAAATAGCGAGAACCGAAAAAAAAAACAAGAGTTCACAAGAATGGTGGAAATTATGTTTGAGAGAGAGAGAGAGAGAGAGAGAGAGAGAGAGAGAGAGAGAGAGAGAGAGAGAGAGAGAGAGAGAGAGAGAGAGAGAGAGAGAGAGATTCGTTATGGTGCTTTACATTAGTCCTCTCTCTCTCTCTCTCTCTCTCTCTCTCTCTCTCTCTCTCTCTCTCTCTCTCTCTCTCTCTCTAACCTTCCCCCTATCGTACATTTTTCCGTGGCGAGGCTGACGCTGCATTTATTAGCGTATCACAGACCTAGCGCGTAGCTCAAGTGTGTGCCTTGTATTACCCCACCACGGAACTGAAACTAAGACTTATGTAACACTAAACGATGGCAGTGTTGGTGGTAACGTTAGAAGTAGTAGTGGCAATAGTGGTGGTGGTGGTGGTGGTGGTGGCTGTGTTCGCATGCAAAAAAAATCATGACAACAGTAATATATTTCCAGTTGTATGGCTAGCATGTATTCATTCCCCTTCTGACGGGGCTTTGGCGTGTTACTGTATATGTGGTGACGCTTATTAGGTGCTGGCGTGACGTGAGAGAACTAGACTGCCGGCCCTTCATTAGCAGCCCATATGTACATTGATAAAGAGCGGCTTTACCCCTCTATGGATATCGAGTTAAAGGGGGAGCTGACCGCGGGCAAGGATTGGAAGGAGATACTGTACATAGAGGAGAAGGAAGGAGTGTTAGAGAATGGCGATGAAAAAGAGGGTTGAGGCATGAGAAAGGGAGAGACAGGGAGGGGTGATAAAAGACAAAGTGAGAGGCAGGAAATGAGGAAGGGAAAAATGGGGAGAAAGAAAGGTAAGAATGGGGAGTAGGGAAGAAAGGCAAAGGGAGTAGGAAAGGCAGGAAGGGAAGGTAAGAGAGGAAGGAATGGGGAGGATGAAAGGCAGGAATGTGTGGCAGAGAAGAGAAAGTTAAGGATTAAAAACCTAAGAGTGAGAATGGCAGAGGGAAAGGATGTGGAGGAAGAAAAGCGGAGAAGCAGAAATACAGATATGGGGGAAGGAGGGAAGGGAAGAGAAGACTGAAGGGAGGGAAGGCTCAGTCACCGCCAGCCGAAGCGTCACCGTGTGGCAGTATGATGCCTCAATAGAAACCTAACCTTCTCGGTAAGTTGACTTTGACCACAAGCAGAAGGGGATTCCGTGCCTTCTCCCGCATGCAGGGGCACGCGTCACCCTCTGGCATTTGCTTATTCTATGAGGCGGCGGCAGTGGTGGCGGCAGTTGCAGCGACGTTGCTGGTGGTTGCTGAGGTGCAGGGAAGAGTGTTGGTGTTACTAAGGGAAAGGACCATTAAGTGTGTGTCTTAAGATATTGTGCAGTCTCTTTATAAGTACTGAGTTTTCCTTGCTATGAAATGCACACAACTTCGTATTACAGGGAACCTTATCACCAGCTGTCATGAAATCAAATGAAATTTTTGCATCTAATCCGAATTCTTGCAAGTTTTCATCGGGCTTACGTCGTTCTTGCACAATAAATAAATATGTAAATACGAGTAAAACAAAAGTTTGCTCAAGAAAATATCTGATGTACAGAGAAAAACATATTAAGAAGAATAAACAACAATGGTTTTATCATTGACGTATTTACAGACCTCAAGAAAAAGGACTAATATCTTTTCCTCGTAACAAGCAGATAATGTTCATCTGAGGGCCGCGACTTCCCTGCCAAGCTTCAGAACCCGCACGTCTCCGTCACGCGTCCTGGTCTGCTCAAACACGCGTAGCTCTGAATATTTACTCGCCTCTGCAAAATGGTTATCACCTTCTTCACGCGGCTGTACGAAGCGACGAAATTATGTACTCACACCTTTACGTAATCTTTCAGCTCTCTCTCTCTCTCTCTCTGTGTGTGTGTGTGTGTGTGTGTGTGTGTGTGTGTGTGTGTGTGTGTGTGTGTGTGTGTGTGTGTGTGTGTGTGTGTGTGTGTGTTTCAAGGTCACCAGGCAGCAGGTCACCCCAGCCGGCTGCTTGCTTTCAAGGCTCTCAGAATAATCACCTTCCCAATCGCTTCGGTAATTAGGTATAATGACTGAATCTAGGAAAACGATCACCTACGTATTTCCCGGCGAGTCTGAAGGTTGCTCACTAATGATGGGCGATAAAGCGTGAAGTTATATTTACGAGAGCTTAACAAATTACAGCTTTTGCAGACTGGGAGTATCCGTGATGTAATTTCATGCGATTATTACGACAAATATTGAATGACAGTCACGTGACGGCTTGGTTTATGCTAAAAAGGCAAATACGAGGACAAAGCTTTTATATTTTATGTAATGTGTAATTGTAATTATTGACTTTACAAATGATAAAACTGATTTTTTTTATCCGAGTCGAGTCATGATTGCAGCAACATCTAATGGAAGAATTTTATGGTATTAATCAAATTACACACACTCTCTCTCTCTCTCTCTCTCTCTCTCTCTCTCTCTCTCTCTCTCTCTCTCTCTCTCTCTCTCTCTCTCTCTCTCTCTCTCTCTCTCTCTCTCTCTCTCTCTCTCTCTCTCTCTCTCTCTCTCTCTCTCTCTCTCTCTCTCTCTCTCTCTCTCTCTGACCTGGTGAAAAGCTGCCCTTTCCAACGTGACCCAATCAAAAAAAAAAGAACAATGTGACCTGGTAACCTTTTAAACAAGAAATGTCATGTACAACGTTGATAAAATAAATGACCATCCCAACATAACCTGATAAAACAGTGACTTTTCTATCCTGTTCTGGAAAAAATAAATAAATCCCTGGCCAGCGACCTGATGAACAAAGGACAATGCATACTGGTGAACACTGAACTTGTCTCGAGGTGCCTGGTGAAGCGTAAAACAGACCACGAGTTTCGCTTCTTTAATTAAGTCGAGGAGACACAAGATAATACTAACGAGTGAATGAAAGACTGAAGCATTGGAGGATACGAGCTGAGTTCACTGAAGCATAACCTGCTCCACTGTGCTGTGTTGAGCAAATAAGAAAATAAGGGAAACTGCAAGAAGCCGTCAGGCCTACACGTAACAGACCCTGTATAAAACAAAGCCATTTCCGCTTATAATCCCCATCCATAAATTTGTCTAATCTTCTTTTAAGGCTCCCTAATGACTCAGCACTAACAATCTGATTACTTCTACCACTTTATCTACGACTTTATTCCAGAGCCAGTGAAGAGTGGATCATTTTGCGTCTGTTCCTTGCGTGACATTACTTACTGTACTGACAAGGCTGGTGCAAGGAGTGGCAGTGTTTTATCATGTAGCTAAGAAAATTATGATAAAATGATACTTTGATGCGATGAACAATGCTAATCCATCCATGCATGTATCTGTGCATCTATGTATCTTTCTCTTGCCCTTCGTCACTTCCTTTCTCTCATCTCTCCTTTCCCTCTTCCTCTCTTTCTCTACATTTGGTTTCCAGTGTAAATTAATTAATCTTATATATAGTTAATATTGATCATTTTTACCTCCCTTTCTTTATATATATTTTTTTCTCTTCTTTTTCTTTCCTCTCTACCTCTTTTATGTCCTTTCTCAGTTCCTAATTTTATCAATATTTTTTTTTCCTTTCTTATTTATCTTTCCTTCCTCTCTCTCTCTCCTTCTCCTGTCGATTATTTTTCTTTTGTTCCTTCATCTTTTTTCCCTCCTTCATTCATTCATTCCTTCCTCCCTCTCCCTCTCTATCCATCGTTTTCCAATATTTTTTTCCTTTCTCTCTCCTGACACTTTTTTCTTTGATTCCTTTTCCTTCTCTCTCTCTCTCTCTCTCTCTCTCTCTCTCTCTCTCTCTCTCTCTCTCTCTCTCTCTCTCTCTCTCTCTCTCTCTCTCTCTCTCTCTCTCCCTCTTCCTTTTCTCTATTCGTCTCTCTTTTATTTTGTGTGTCATTTACTGTTCTTTCATTTTTTATATCAGTTTATTGCAATTATTTATTTTTTTTGTCCTCTCACACTCTTTTTCAGATGGAAATAGGAAAGGTCGGTGTAACTTGATTAGGCCGTAAAACCCAACATCAGGAAATAAAACACAACCAAAGCAATGAATGGAAAGCCGAAATTCTCATTGAAAAATACATGATAAATAAAGCTAAAAAAATATATATATATATTTATATATATCTCGCATTTAAATGTAGGTACATCAGTCACCTTTTTTGTCTTTTTATCAGCAATAATTTAATGATCCTAGAATGATACGTTGAAATATTTTCCCTGCATTATTATATTCATGATATTAAACTATATAATCTATATTTCAAAAGTTAAAATTCATGTAGCTTTTATTATGAGCGATATGTGCACCATCTCACACACACACACACACACACACACACACACACACAGAGGGAAGGAACAAACGAATCAGCTGGTGTTGCCCCTAAAATACAAGTAATATTTCCTTTTTCTTAACGTACACCAGCACCGCGAGAAATAACACTTTAAATGAAGAGACACACAAGAAAAAAGTCTACCACAGAAAAAAAAACAAAAAAAACACCGAAGAACATAATAATCCGCTCCAGCAACAATTACTCGCTGATTGCCACGCTGAGCAAGGCGACAAGAGATGCTAATGAACTGTTTATGTATTCCAAAAAGTACAGTAAAATATGCATCACGGTAAAGAGATAAACAATAAAGACCAGGGAAAAAAATTTGTTCTTAAGAGGAGGAGATCAGGACAGGGTGAGGAGGATGAAGAGGAAGAGGAAAAGGAAGAGGAAGAGGAAGAGGAGGAGGAGGGCGACGGAAAGAAAGGAAGGACAAGGAACGTTTACAGAGCTGAGTTTTGATAAATACTAAAAGAAAAAAAGAAAAGAAATGCTAAGAAAAAATAAAAATGGGGAAGGAGTTTCTGACGGTTAAAGATATATCAAAGAGGAGGAGGAGGAGGAGGAGGAGGAGGAGGAGGAGGAGCACCCACGGCAGTGATGGTGGTTGGAGGAAGGCGAATTTAAAGAAAACAGGAGGAACAAAAGACGTTCTGAGAGGCAGCGGGAGGAAAGGAGCGACGTTTATGACACAAAACGAGAGTGATTAGTGGCAGGGAGAAAAAGAGGATGAAATTGAGTGGTGGTTTAGCGGGCAGCTGGCCATGACCACAGCCAGGAACAATGGTGGAGCAGGAGGAAGAAGAGAAAGAGGAGGTGAGTGGGAGGGGAAGAAGAAAGAGTAGGTGAGAGGGAGGGAAGAAGAGGGAGAGAAGGACAGGGGAAAGATGAGGAGATAGAGAGTCACGGGGGAAGAGGAGGAGGAGCAGGGTAGCAGAAGTAAGTCATCAGCCATAAAATAAAAGAGTCGCCTGCCCGTTCACCGCCTCTGACCGCACATGTTACGCTTCTTAACTAACCCTGGCCGCCTCTCGTGTCCCTCCCGGCCCTCGTGGTGGGGGGCAACTCGCTGACTGATTGGCCGATGACCGGGTGACGCTGCCTGAGGAGCCATAAAGGGACTGATCCTAAAGCTGATCCTGAAACACGAGGGACCGCACCTCAGATTTACGACGTCATGCTGAGGAAGTGATCAGCAAGTAAATAAACAGTGATGGTAAAGTAGCAAGGATTTGAAAAGATGAATAATAAACAAAGAAATAATGGCAGAGAGAATGTAGCTATGTGAAGAAGAAGAAGAAGAAGAAGAAGAAGAAGAAGAAGAAGAAGAAGAAGAAGAAGAAGAAGAAGAAGAAGAAGAAGAAGAAGAAGAAGAAGAAGAAGAAGAAGAAGAAGAAGAAGAAGAAGAAGAAGAAGAAGAAGAAGAAGAAGAAGAAGAAGAAGAAGAAGAAGAAGAAGAAGAAGAAGAAGAAGAAGAAGAAGAAGAAGAAGAAGAAGAAGAAGAAGAAGAAGAAGAAGAAGAAGAAGAAGAAGAAGAAGAAGAAGAAGAAGAAGAAGAAGAAGAAGAAGAAGAAGAAGAAGAAGAAGAAGAAGAAGAAGAAGAAGAAGAAGAAGAAGAAGAAGAAGAAGAAGAAGAAGAAGAAGAAGAAGAAGAAGAAGAAGAAGAAGAAGAAGAAGAAGAAGAAGAAGAAGAAGAAGAAGAAGAAGAAGAAGAAGAAGAAGAAGAAGAAGAAGAAGAAGAAGAAGAAGAAGAAGAAGAAGAAGAAGAAGAAGAAGAAGAAGAAGAAGAAGAAGAAGAAGAAGAAGAAGAAGAAGAAGAAGAAGAAGAAGAAGAAGAAGAAGAAGAAGAAGAAGAAGAAGAAGAAGAAGAAGAAGAAGAAGAAGAAGAAGAAGAAGAAGAAGAAGAAGAAGAAGAAGAAGAAGAAGAAGAAGAAGAAGAAGAAGAAGAAGAAGAAGAAGAAGAAGAAGAAGAAGAAGAAGAAGAAGAAGAAGAAGAAGAAGAAGAAGAAGAAGAAGAAGAAGAAGAAGAAGAAGAAGAAGAAGAAGAAGAAGAAGAAGAAGAAGAAGAAGAAGAAGAAGAAGAAGAAGAAGAAGAAGAAGAAGAAGAAGAAGAAGAAGAAGAAGAAGAAGAAGAAGAAGAAGAAGAAGAAGAAGAAGAAGAAGAAGAAGAAGAAGAAGAAGAAGAAGAAGAAGAAGAAGAAGAAGAAGAAGAAGAAGAAGAAGAAGAAGAAGAAGAAGAAGAAGAAGAAGAAGAAGAAGAAGAAGAAGAAGAAGAAGAAGAAGAAGAAGAAGAAGACAACAATATCAACAACAACAACGAAATGAGGATTAGGAGGAGGAAAACTAAGAACAGAAAGAACAAGAAAGACAACAACAACAGAAAACGAAAGATGAACCAAAAGAGAGAGAGAGAGAGAGAGAGAGAGAGAGAGAGAGAGAGAGAGAGAGAGAGAGAGAGAGAGAGAGAGAGAGAGAGAGAGAAGATTAAAGGAACATTACTCTTGATCAGTTCTGTTTTAACCATCCGAGGCCAAACTCCGATATGCTGCCGCGATTCCCTGCCTCTGAAATATCACTTACATACGTTTCCCCGCCAGCTTTCATATCTCTACTCTTGAATGACGAGTTGCTTTACAAATACACTGGCTGAGGACATCCTGGGAGTGAGCAGCTGTGATCCAGAGGGGTATGTTCCAGTGATAAACAGTTGCGATATTGAAAAAATGGTTTACGTATATGCGTGTTACATCTTCATCCCATTAATTTCATGGTGTTCTCTCTCTCTCTCTTGGGTGAATGTGGGGTATGGGTAGCTGAGGAAACGCATGTGTTGGATTGTTAAATGATGCAGGAATGAATAGGTGCAAGAAAACCTATGAACATTCTCGATTATATTGATGCTATGTCTAGTCTCTTAAGGAATCCTACTATCCTGAATTTGGGCGTGATCATTATAGCTTCCCCTCAACCCAGAGGTTCATCCCACATTGACAGAATAAAAGGTGAAACATAGCTGTGCCTAACAGAAAAAAATAACTATCTTGAAACAAACGAAACCGCAGATGAGAATGACGAACAGATTTAGAATAGACTTAACCTACATAAAAAAAAAAAAAATAATAATAATAATAATGCTAACAACATTAAGAAAATAAAGAAGCTTGTTTCAGACGCGCAGGGCCTGTGTTGCTTCAGAAGTCTGCGTGAATATAAAATAAAGAAGTCAAAGCCTCACACTTTACCGCGCAATCTGTCCCCTGAGCGGCGAGTGATAAAAGGAATATGAAGTCGACTAAAAATTCACGAGTTCACGGAAGCAGACATGAGGAATTTCAGGTAGGCGACGGCAACTGATGCGTGCCGGCTTAATCTTTCTCTCGCCTCGCCAAACCAAAGGGCTTCCCGGAGATGCCGAAGGCGAATCAGAGGGACTTGATTAATGGCTGAGTAGAAAGTTATCGGGTCGCAGAGATGGGTAACTCGATCGGCAGACTTAACACGCGGTAATGTAAACTTTTCCTCCGCCTCCTTCATCACCAGCACCACTTCCTCCCACCTCTCTCCTTCCTACTCATCCTCCTCCTTCTCTTTTCATTTTTCCCTCTTCCCTTTCCCTTCTTTCTTCTCTTATTGATACTTTTTCTCCTCATGTTGCTGTTACTACTCCTTTTCTTCATCCCTCCTTCTCACCTTCTATCTCCTACTTCTAATTCCTTTTCCTTCAATATCTCATCATGTTCCTCTTCATCACTCATCTTTTTCTTTTTTTCTTGATCTTTTTTTCCTACCACATTTCCTCCTTCTCATCTGCTTCCTCTCCTCTTCCTTCCCTTCTTCTATCATCATCATCATCATCATCATCATCTTTCTTCTTCCCTCTCCTCCTTCACCTCCTCGTAATCTTTATCTCACTTCTTCACCACCCTCCTTCTCTCTACTCTTTGCTTATCCTATTCAAAAGTTTCCTTCTTTCACTTACGTTTTTGTTATTATGTTGCCCTTTCCAAACTCACTTTCTCTTCATCTCATAACGCCTTTCATCATCATCTTCCTCTTCCTCATCATCACCATCCACATCCTTCTCTTCTTCTTCCTTCTCATGACACTTTCCTTTTATTGTTTCGTCTTTGTCGTCTTCTCTTACGCTTCAAGACTTTTGATGGTTAAAAAGAGTGCGTGGCTGGAGTGTAAAGTTTCCCGGCCGCCACAACACTGGGCTGAGTCGCTCGTTAGTTTGTGTCAACAATGAAACGAAATATTAAACAAACACGCGATGGAATGAGGGAAACACCCACCAACCCTCCCATGAGACGCCGAGAGAGAGAGAGAGAGAGAGAGAGAGAGAGAGAGAGAGAGAGAGAGAGAGAGAGAGAGAGAGAGAGAGAGAGAGAGATTCACGATATTCTTGGACTTGATCTCTCTCCCTAACGGCCAGCTGCTGCCCCCAAGAATGGAATTTAGATCAATGGGCAAAGCGGAGACGTCACACGCAACACACATCCCATTCCGTCCTTTTGCTCAAGGTGCACAGTGACCGCACACTATGAAAAATCCTTGACCTGAGAGGCGTTCGAACCTACGCCTGTACCACTTTCCACTCTCTCTCTCTCTCTCTCTCTCTCTCTCTCTCTCTCTCTCTCTCTCTCTCTCTCTCTCTCTCTCTCTCTCTCTCTCTCGGCACCCCACTCAATTTCTTATATAAAAGTTAATATTTTTCCCGTTTGCCCAAATACTCGTTCTATTATTGTAAATATTTATTCATCTCCCAACTGACATTTCTCCTTACCTACGTACCTACATACATGCCTGTCCGTCTGTCTGAGTGTCTGTGTGTTCGTGACCACAACAGCTACTCTGTCCGGAAGAGGACAGGCTTTCCTTCCTCACTATAATGACCACTAATCCTGCGTTGCCCACCGACTTAGAACTGCACGGTGGCCTGTACTGGCGGTGGTTTTGTGGCGGAGTTATGCTTAGTCCAGCCGAGTGTCCCAGTGTCCGAGTGTCCGCTGATCCAGTGCTCCTCTTACACGTTACTGCTGCCATCGCCTTCACTGTACAGATCGACAGGTAGTGACTTACATTTACAAAAGTGAGATAGAAAGTCTGAAATGTTTGTACTCTACTTTTAATATCGTGCAGTATATATAAGGTTGAAGTAGGTATACAACAAACTGTTTTCTTTACTGTTCCTTCTTTTCTTCTGTCTTCGATGAATATCCTCACTTTTCATGAAATTGTTGAAGTTTAAATACACACGTAGTTCCCTTAAATTTTCTTCTTCATTCCGCTCCCCTTTCTTCGTTATCCTGCTGTTCCTCTATCACCGCCTGCTCTTCTCCCTTCCCTTCCTACTAACTCGCAATCTTCCTGCTCTTCCCTCCCTTTCCTTCCCTCACTCCCTCCCAGATGTGTGCCGACCCATCATCATCTCATCTTTCCCACGGTCATCAGGCTTCTCTTCACTCTCCTATAATCACCACCACTACATCACCACCACCACCACCACCACCACCAAAGCAGTACAGCAAGCCACGACCGTCATACGTAACCACAACAACCACTACCACTTCAAGGCCCACCACGTCCTCTTATCTATTTCCATCACTGAGGGGAAGAATCGATTGAGGGTACACACACTCACACACACACACACACACACACCACACACTAATAATAGCTGCTGCTTCTCGCCCCTTCCCTCGTGTATTCCCAACTCAGTCTTCTCCCTCATTTATGGGCCTAAATTACACCATAGGAAGGCTTTGTGCAAGACTGAAGGAGGAGAAGCTAAGGCTGGAGGAAGGAAGGCAGGAAGGAAGGCGGTACTTGGGCTTAAGTCTATACTCGCAAAGTGGAGTTTAACTTACGTATATTTAAGTCAGCGTGTCTATCTCTTGTCAGTTCCATTCCTAGATAAAGCCAAAATATAAATAGACTAGTGTATAATGGCATCTCTCCAGCTTGACTACTTCTTTCAGTGCGGTAAAAAAATATATGTTAATGGCAAAGTATGAACAACTAATGCAAGAGATACGTGAAAGATCTGTAGGACTGATTGGAAGGACGGAAGAACAGGAGAGGGAGAAGGTGAATAATGGTTAGTCTGATATGTTTGTCTCCCTTTTGAATAAATCATTGTTTGGTTCCTCCCCCGATGAATGATGACGCCGCGATAAGCCAGAAATCAGATAAGACAAGACTTACTCTCTATCGTGTGTGTGTGTGTGTGTGTGTGTGTGTGTGTGGTGAAAGCCTCACTGAATGGCTTCGATCTCGGACTGTATAATCAACAAGTAGGTAGGAAGCAACGTCCAGGGAAGCCAAGAGAACATAAAATAGCATACTGAATCTGATCCATTCCACATAAACCTTTCTTACGAGGTCTTTAAACCCAGAGAATCAAAACTCCTGAATACCATTTGATCAAGTTTTATTTCCACCACCCAGCTGTGTAGAAAAGGAAGACAAGTACCATGATGAGCCACAAGAGAGGAAGCAAAGTCGCAAAAAGTAAATAAAGTACGAAGGATAAAGTAGTATCATTCCGTCCTCCATTTTCTATCTTACTTACTCCCCTCCAATCTTCCCCCTCGCCAACCTCTCCTTCCAGTGACATTCGCGGCTCGGAATTCCTATAAGTTTAGACAAAATTAAGTCGTATATATTCTTTTTTCCTTTCCTTCTCTCGGGGCGGCGAAAAGTTTAGCTCGCGTGGCCTTCAATTGCATTACGCGTAAACTTCCCTAAGAGCTCGGGGCTTATTTTCACGTCGCGGCGGTGAGGGCTCTTTTGGAGGCTTCTCCTGGGATGCCTCTCGTGAATAGGGGAGATGTGAGCAATGCTGATAAGAAAAATTATACTTGTGAACGGCTTAATGCACCGACTTAGCACCACCACTGCCATCCCTCCTCCTTTTCGTCTCGCTACATTCCCAGTCTCATGTCCCACTTTCCTTCCAGCTTTCCTCCCAGCCTCCCTCACCCTCAGTACCTTCCGCCCCACAAAAACACAAGGAAATGAAGAATCCCTGTTTTCCCGTAACGAGTAATAATTCTAATCTTACATGACCGGACTCGTGCACTGGCAGACTCGCGCGGTGGTCCTCGATAAAACCTGATGGCCCAT
Source organism: Scylla paramamosain (assembly GCF_035594125.1). NCBI lineage: Eukaryota > Metazoa > Arthropoda > Malacostraca > Decapoda > Portunidae > Scylla > Scylla paramamosain. The sequence continues at coordinate 23,622,560 of NC_087155.1, read as the reverse complement.
TGTTGGTGCCACGTGCTGAGGGGACAAGGAGGGCGGTGGTGGAGGGGGCGGAGGAGCGAGCCGAGGGTGATATTGGTGAGGGTGATGATAGTGACGGGGCAGGAGAAGGCGGTGAGAAGAGTGAAGTTGGTGGCTCCCGCGGTAATGGCCAGCATGGTGACGACAGTGTGGTAGTGAGAGGAGGAGGAGGAGGAGGAGGAGGAGGAGGAGGAGGAGAAGGAGGAGGAGGAGGAGGAGGACGAGTACATAAAGGATATTTATTGTGATGGAGGTCTAGGTTGAGTTAATAAAAAGGAGAATCTATGTGCATTAGGAAAAAAATATATTACGTAAATGGTAACGAGAGAGAGAGAGAGAGAGAGAGAGAGAGAGAGAGAGAGAGAGAGAGAGAGAGAGAGAGAGAGAGAGAGAGAAATACACAGTGACAAAACAAACAAACAGACAGGGAATGGTGACATCTACTCTAGTTGCTCGAGGAAGAATTTGGTTAAGTAATTTGAGCACATCAGAGACAGATATGGTAATCACCCCGCCAGTGCTGTTTGATATGCTAATAATGTCATTACACTGGCTGGCTCTCTAATGACACTCGCGGTACTGAGGCACTGTCTTCTTCGTTAGATCAAAATGCTAAGTCGAGTGGAATGATTGGAAGAGCGCCGTAATTGATAGCATGGAAATCAAGACGCATTTACAGTTGCTGAAAAAAGAAAAAATGAAATGTCGAAAAGTGTCGCCTGAAAAGTATGAAATATAGTAATGAATAAATAAATACATAGCTTTACAAATTTGTTAAGAGAATGTAGATTTTTATTTCTGCGTTGGGCAGTAGTTAAAAGCAACTATCATTTATTAATATTTCACTTGTCATTGTTTTTATTACTATTTTTTAATGGTAAGTTTCCTATATATATATATATATATATATATATATATATATACTCGTATATATATATATATATATATATATATATATATATATATATATATATATATATATATATATATATATATATATATATATATATATATATATATATATATATCTATATTATATAATATATATATATATATATATATATATATATATATATATATTGCTTGTATATTCTAAATGGTGACGCCCAACATTTTTGTGACCTAGGACATGATTATAAGTAGAGAGACTCACACTACACCAGGCCGTCATTATCTGGCCTCTTATTCACGAGTGCTGCAAACCACCTCCCGCCAACTCCATACCATCTATCCCTGTCCACCCCAATTCTCTTCCCTACCACTGGCCGTCCACCTTTCCATTCAAGCATCTATCCATTGTGATTCCCTCTCCTCACTTCCAATCCACAGTTCTCTCCCTTTTCTCTCTCTCCCCTCCGTCCTTCCTCCCTGTCTTCCTCCCCTTCCATTCACGCCCCCACATCCGGGCTATTCTTCGAGCCCTTGGTGACTGTGGCAACTCGGCTGACAGAAAAAGAATACTTATTTCGACCGAAAGTTAGCTGCCACTAGTATAGAAAGCGATGAAAAAATGTAAAGGGAGAAAGAAACGACGAAAAGTTTGCTTTATTCTGAACTTGAGCCACGTCAGGTGAGTGAAGGGTTTCTTAATATTTCAGGACAAAGTGGCATTGGTGGCAGTGAAAGTTTGATGCATTACGTGAAGACTCGGCCAGGTATGTACGTATGCAGGAGGATCTAATTTGGCGTCTGACGGAGAGATGTCTCTGTGACTCGGTGATCGGCAAACGGCTCTCTTCTTTATTAATGTCATTCCTGAATGCAAGGCTTCCCTGAATGATGGTAATGATAGTGACGCCATATCACTTGTTACTTCCGAGGGTGTTATTGTTGTGACGGTTGTTATTGTTAGAAGTGGAGGTGGAAGTGATGCTGATGGCGGCGGTGGTGGTGGTGGTGGTGGTGGTGGTGGTGGTAGTGGTGGTGGTCGTGATTGCGATAAATAATTAGAAATAAACCTACAAGAACACATGTCCATTTCACAGATTCAACTACAACATTCCCTTTTCTACCTTCACCTCCCCTTCCCCCTGAACCCCCGAACACTTCCAGACGCCAGCTGTCGATACCCCCCCTCCCCCCACAAACCATACTCATACTCGCTCAAGCCTCCCGCTCCCCCCTGATCAATCTTGGCAAGGGTAAGGGAGTCAGGGGGCATGAGGGGGACCAGGCAGCCACCTTCCGGAGCCATCCATCAGGACGCCGCATAATGCTCCCCCGCTCTCCATCCATCAGGCTCTTCGACACACACACACACACACACACACACACACACACACACACACACACACACACACACACACACACACACACACACACACACATACACACACACACACACACACACACGTATCATTACTCACCAGACAAAAGCTACACGGAAGTCCCCCTTGCGGTAACTAATCCCTATATAATCTACATTAGCCCTTACCTTCTCCCCCTGTCCCCCTGACCAACACACCTGGCTGCAGTGTCCACCAGGTAAACTCACACAGGTAGACTCACACCCGTGACAATACACGACCGGCTCTGCAGTGAGATGCGAGGAAAGAGGAGTGGCACCGGTTCCCCTCCACGCCTCTGGACAATGAGACGTGGTGATGAATGGGACGCAGCGGCTCCGTTAAATATATCGAGCAAAGACTTAGACGAGAAACGCCCTCATATGATCCCGTAGTCGTGACGCATTAAAGTGATCAATCAATTAGTCGTTCAATCAATGAGTTACTGTAGAAATGTATTTAATTACGCTTCATGTTATTTATGCAGAGAGAAGATGTAATTTTAGGGACATTTATAAATTTGTCCTTAGAAAATAATTATCTCAAGGGAAAATGCATGCAAGAAAATTATGAAAATATCTTTGATACAGCTTTCTTGCCGAACATAAACCTTGTACACGTTTTATTATTATTATTATTATTATTATTATTATTATTATTATTATTATTATTACTACTACTACTACTACTGCTACTACTACTACTACTACTACTACTACTACTACTACTACTACTTGCTCTTTTTTCTGGCGTGCGAGTCAGTGAATTCGAAATGACAACTCAATATACACTTTTGGCCTCAACTCCCTCCCTTTCCCCTCAGCAACTCGTGTGCGCTTCACTCATTTGCATCAAAAACAATTCTCCCTGAGGCTGTTTTATGCTGTCGAATCAGCATGCAAATCGTGCTGCTGTGACCAAAAAACGTTCTAAATTAAACCACCGCAATTATCAAGGCTGAAACGAAGTACAGGGCGCAGGTAAATGCTCCTACACAATACCAAACTAAAAAAAAAAAAATAGATATACAAAAAAGAAAAAAATATACGAAGGTAAACTAAATACAAACTTTCAAAGTATCACACACAAAACAACAAGCATCTACCATTTAGTAAACAAAAACAAGTAAAAAAAAAAAAAAGTACACAGGAACTCGAAAACGAAACAAAATGGTAAGCATGAAACTCGAAACTGCACGAGAGAAAGGAGCACCACCAGAACCCTCCCTCCTATCACTCCAATCCCCAAGCGGAAACCCAGACGGGGCGACACGCGTCCACCTCAGTCTGTCCGTCGGTCGTGGTGGTCGTGGTGGTCGTGGCGGTCAATTTATTCAGCACAACTCTCAGGCTTCACTTCGCACCACTACCCTCACCACCTACCCTAACCTCTCCCAACCTCTTCCAACCCCGTCAAGCTTTATGTCTCGTCTCGCCTCTTCCCATCCAGTCTCACCCCGCCCCGCCCCGCCCTGCTCAGTGCCGCCCCCGACCACACCAAGAGTCCATTCACGCCTCATTTCCTGGATATTGTGAAGGTGACATGTTCCTCTTCACGGTTGCTTGAGAGAACTGTGTGTGTCTGTGTGTGTGTGTGTGTGTGTGTATGTGTGTGTGTGTGTGTGTTAGGGACTCTAGGGTTAAGAGCGTGGAGGCAAGTTTTGCATTACACATACACACACACACACACACACACACACAGTCACTCCTCACAACCCTTCTCCGTCTTCCTCATCGCCTCTGCCGCCGCCACATCGCCGCCGCCGTCAGCACCCCGGCGCGTCTGTTTCTGTAGTGGACATTTGGGGAGAAAAATGGACCTCTTCTGGCCGTGTGTTTACCTTGGCCACCGTGTCGACAGAAGCATCCGAGGCTAGGGTTACTTCTCTTTCCCCTTTTTCTCACTTTCCTCACGCCCCCGCCCCCCTTTTTTCAGTCTCACTTTCTCTCCACTTTTTTTTGTTTCTGGTGATTTATTCTGGTTATTTATTTATTTATTTTTATGGTGAGCTTTCCTTAATTTCTATTCTTCGTTTTTTTTTTGTATATTCTTTCATGTTTTATTTTATGAGTTGTAATGAATAATTCTCTCTCTCTCTCTCTCTCTCTCTCTCTCTCTCTCTCTCTCTCTCTCTCTCTCTCTCTCTCTCTCTCTCTCTCTCTCTCTCTCTCTCTCTCGTTTTTTCCTTCCTTATGCATCTATCATATTTTCTTTCTCCAATTCATGCATTCTCTACAATATTTTCACATTATATCTTCTTTCTTTTCCCATGAATACTAAAATTACCCTCTTCTGTCTTATTTCCATTTACGATTTATCTTTTCTGCATCACTAGCCCTTCTGTTTTATTTTCTCCACTATTTTGCCTATACATCTTTTTTCCAATGCCTCTTTTATCCTTCCGAGTAATCATTGTCTTTTCTTGGTATTTCTTTGCTCCCTTATTCCTATTTTTTTTGCCTCTTCTCCTTTTTTTTCTATTATTTCTTCTTTTATCGTTCTCTTCATAACATTTTCCTACTTCTCTGCCTCTTTATACGTAATTTTTTTTGTCTCTTTTTCTTTTCCTTCATTTTTCTCTTTTCTTTTCACTCATCCACAACCTTTTCTTGCTTCTCTTCCTCTTTATACGTAAACTTTTTTTGCCTCTCTTTTCTTTTCCATCATCTCTTCTTTCCCTTACCCAAGCCAAGTAAAGTACCGGGCCCTTCCTTCCCTCGCCGCCTGTCCTCACTGCTCGTGTTACAACAGACCAGAGACACTTGTGAGGGAACTGACGAGTCCTGACCCAACATTTGTCCCTCCTGTTCCCATCTCAATCCCTCCACACCCGCCCCTCCACTCCCCTTCCTTCTACCTTCCTTCCTTCGCTCGTCACCCCCACGTCCACCCAACAACACGTCTCCACTCACCACCACACCTCTCTTTTATGACTCTGTTTGTCCGTCTGTGTGTCTCTATCCTCCTGAATGTCTGTCTGTCTGTCTGTCTGTCCTGTCTGTCCGTCTGTCTGTCTGTCTGTCTCGCTCTCAAGGAGTCAAATTACCAATCAGTCAATCAATCAATCAACCATCTCTCTCTCTCTCTCTCTCTCCTCTCTCTCTCTTCTCTCTCTCTCTCTCTCTCCTCTCTCTCTCTCTCTCTCTCTCTCTCACTCTCTCTCTCTCTCTCTCTCTGCCTCGGGGGATGACAGGTGAAAGCAGACACCCAAAGATTCGATCCTAAACTTGATCCTTCACAGATGAGAAGAAAGAGATAAGGAATAAAGGGAAGCAACACGATACAAAGGCAAGTGTTGGGTGTCTGTCTGCGTCTAGGCTTGGGTTAGGCAGGTGGATGGGAATGGTGTTCGCTTCTAGAGGCTCTACTATTTCTACTACTACTATTGGTACTACTAATAAACCATCTACTGGTATGTATAAAGAGTAGTGCCTGAATTGTTAGTCCACGCTCTTTTTACTAATCTCGTAAGAGGTGGTGAGTTTTTTTTTTTCCTAGTTCTAAATCAGTTGGTCTAATTTAGCGCTGTTATATGCATCCTCTGTCAGTCTCTCTCTCTCTCTCTCTCTCTCTCTCTCACTCTCTCTCCTCTCTCTCTCTCTCTCTCTCTCTCATCTCTCTCTCTCTCTCTCTCTTTCTCTTTCTCTCTAGGCGTGGCTCGTTGTTTTGTTTGTTTATAAATGGAATCCGAATGTTATTGTTCCCATGTTTACCTTGACAGTCTGTCCTTGTGTTTGCCCCACCTCTTCCCGTCCCCCATTCCCCTCCCCCTATCCCCTACCCCTCCCTTCCCCCTCTCGCAGGCCACATCTGCTGGAGTCCAAAGCCAGGCAGGTCACGTGACAAGAGGGCAGGGCAAACAGGTCATCAGCTACCATGACCCTTGACCACCCTTCCCTATTAGAGCCCCCTCCCTCCTTTGACCTATTCACCCCTATCCCCCTTCCATTGCCTTAACTACGTCCCCTTATCCTCCCCATGACTACCCAGCCTTACATTCTGCCTCTACACTGGATCCTCCATTATGTTCTCTCTCCACGATTCATCCCATTTATTTTCCCTTCCACCCTTACCCTGCCCGAATAATGACCGCGGTACTCCCCCATCCGTCCTTCCCATCCAAGCCCAAACGACCCACTCCCTTCCTTGTGCCCATTCAGCCTGAGACCCACGTGTGCCGCCCTCCCCCGTGCGTCACTCCGCTAAGTCTCTACACTCGGCCATTCAGTCTCCATCGCCGCTCCATTAAACCTTCTCCGGTAATTCTCATTTTTCTTCTATGGCTTTTCCTCTTGTTTCGAAAAGGTTTTCCTCAGCATCACTCACCTCCAGGCGAAGGACGTGAAGTGGTTTTTGTACTAGTAGGAGTAGTATTGTGGTGATGGTGGTGGTAGTGGTAGTAGTAGTAGTAGTAGTAGTAGTAGTAGATGTTGCTGGTTGTAGAAATAAAAGTGTCACCACCAACAGAAAAAGAAAAAAATACTGTAAAAGGAGGAGGAGGAGGAAGAGGAGGAGGAGGAGGAGGAGGAGGAGGTAAGATGAAAATGACACAAACGACAAACACCAACAAAAGTAGGAGCAAAGAGGAATGTTAAGTGTCGCACACAAAGCTGTCAGGGGCAGGAGCCAAGAGAGAGAGAGAGAGAGAGAAAGAAACAGACAAGGATAGCAACATTAAGAACACGGACCCCAGTTACGGCAGGGACAACTAGGGGCCACAGATACTAATAGTGAGAGTGGTGACGTCAACTGTAGAAGCAAGACAGAGAGGGAGAAAAAGCCGAAGATATAGAAGGAGTAGCAGCAGCAGCAGGTAAGAGTAACAAGAACCATGTGCACACACCACCACCCACCGCCACCGCCACCATCGCCACCCACCACCCCCGCAGCCTTAACAGTGGCGGCAGACATAAAAGTCTTCGTTAATTGACGCCAACGAGTTTCTTGTGAATGTGTCAGACGGGGAACATCAACCCCCATGCCCTTCTCCCCCTTAGCAGCACTACGGCGACACCCACCCCTCACCCCCTGAGGCTCCCCACGACACCACTGCACTGCCTCTACACTAACTATCGCCTCCACTTTCTCCCCCCACCCTCCCTCATCAACACCACACCCGCAGAATATCAAGCTAACCTCCTTTCCCTTCCTCCTCCATGCTCTCAGCTCTCCCCCCTTCCCTTTCCCCTCTTCCCTGTCCTCTATCCCCTCTATTCCCCTCCCCTTCCTCCTTGTCCTCTCACTTAACTCTAGTATCTCCCTTATCACCACTCATCATCCTCCCATCCCTCATCACCATCCCATCCAGTTTCCCAGAGCCACAGCTTCATCTCAGCTCCATCTCTTGAGTCAGCTACACTTCATCTTTTTTCCCCCTTCACCCCCCGCTGCACTAACCTTTAGCATGCCCCCTCCCTCGACCACTCCCTTATTTACACTTGCCCTCCTCCACCTCCCCTCCCTTTCATCTGCTGTAGTCACCAACCCCTTCCCTCTTTCTCCCTCCCCCTTTGTTTCTTCTTACCCACTTTCCTGCTCCTCCAGCTGTGGCGACTGCCATTTTTTATTTTCATTTTTTTTTGTTTAGTTACTCTCGCCACACTTGACACTTGGCACCAAAAAATGGATATATTAACCTTCGTGATGACAGAGGGAGTTTTATTACTGTGTGTGTGTGTGTGTGTGTGTGTGTGTGTGTGTGTGTGTGTGTGTGTGTGTGTGTGTGTGTAGGCGCGCGCGCGCGCCTAGGCTCAGCAGGGGTCCTCTACATGATCCTGGGCTGCGTCATGTTTTATTAGGGAAGGATCAGCCTGGCGTCCCCTCAGCCTGGCACTCCTCGGTTCCCCCCTCTCTCCCTCCCCCTGGGTATGCCCGCCTCGCTACGCCACCCCAGGGAGCCGCCCCGCATCCACCCGTGCCCTTGCCGCTCGCTCCCCCCGCCGCCCCCTGGCACTCTTAATTGTAGGAAGGAAGCAAGGGGGCGCACCAAAGGTTTTTTTGTTAACGACGGCGTGGACATGAAGACTCCAAGTTGTTGTTTTGTCACTCTAAATGAAACATGTAAAGTAAAACGAACAACTCTCTCTCTCTCTCTCTCTCTCTCTCTCTCTCCTCTCTCTCTCTCTCTCTCTCTCTCTCTCTCTCTCTCTCTCTCTCTCTCCCTCCCTTCCCCAGAGGCACCAACCATGCATCACCGGATTATGCTGCTCCCTCCCCTTAATTCCTCATCTGCATAGCGGTCGTTGCCTCGCCACATCAGCATCCATCAGGCATCCTCAACACTCCCTTGCCAGGTGAGTCAACTGTTTTTCTTGGGCGGTGCAGTACACACTCAGCCTCTCAGGACAGGTGGTTGTCAGGTGTGAGGTGAGAATGCAACTTGCTCGATCTCAATAAGGGTTTGTGGTTTAATGGGTGTAATCAGTACTGGCGTGTGTTTTAATTGTCCAACTTTTAACTGTTTATATATATATATATATATATATATATATATATATATATATATATATATATATATATATATATATATAGTATATATATATATATATATATATATATATATATATATATATATATATATATATATATATATATATATATATATATATATATATATATATATATATATATATATATATATATATATATATATATATATATATATATATATATATATATATATATATATATATATATATATATATATATATATATATATATATATATATATATATATATATATATATATATATATATATATATATATATATATATATATATATATATATCTGCTTTTATATATATATATATATATATATATATATATATATATATATATATATATATATATATATATATATATATAAAAGCAGAATAAGTGAAAATTTAGGCCACCTTACCATTACAGATCATGAACATATCTTTATACTATAAATCTATGAAACGCTGGACTTAACTCGTAAGCTTAACAAAAGTATAAGAAGAAAAGAAAACATCTATACCCCTTTGCCACTACAGATAATATTAACCACCACCACCATCAACTCACACATCACACACAACACACACACACACACACATCACACACACCGAAGTATACAAAACCGAAATACCACAACCAAACCTCATGTAGCAATTACAAACAGAGAAACGAAATGAACTGAATGATTTCTGCTCGGCCAGGTAGCTCAGGCGAGGAACAAAGGTGAGGACTCAGGTGATGCCCGAGATTACCTGCTCCGCTAACTGGATTTTATGCCTAATTGACCACCAAAGCGATGAGGATTGGCCGATGAACCTGATGGGGCCAGAAGGTGTTGGGGGATGGGGAGAGATGAAGTGCGGGGGGGATAAGCTCAATGTGGAGGCCGTAGAGCGTGACGACTGGGAAGATTGGGGCGGGGTACGGGGCCTGTGGGTTTGTGGTAAGCTGTCTTGGTGAACAATGGAAGTGGTGATTCGTTCTGAGCGTGGAGGGATAGGAAGTGTTTGTTGGGTGTGGCGAGTGGTGTTGACAATGACGAAGACAGTGGCAACGACGACGCCGCCAGAATTAAAGGCTTCCCCCTCCTCCCTATACACCAGAGCGCAGCCACCCTCCCGGAAGAATGTTTGGTATTTTCTGTATTGATTGCTGGAGTTGCCTTCCCTGTCCAGGTGTTAGTCGCAGGCGTGGCTGATGAGTGGCTGTCTACATTATTGCTGTTAGCATATCGCAGTAACAACAATAATATAATGGTTATTGTGATTTTGATTATTTTACCAACAGCAGTAAAAGCCAAGAAAATTCATGCAGCTATTGAAGGGAAACAAAGGAAGCTATTCATATCTATTAAAGTACTCCTATGTTCCGTCTTAGCAGCTACAGGAACCCATAAGAGTCTTACACAACAGCAGCAACAGCAACAACACCACCACCTCCAGTATCACCAGTACTAGCACCACTACCATCACCACCACCAACAACAACAAAGGCAATAACGAACGAACAAGTAAACAAACAAACAAAAGCTATCAGCAGTCACACCTGTACACAACACACTCAGGCAGCGAGGGTAACTCAAGTAATTAAGAGAGAAAATGCCGAACATACCTGCGGGGGAGGCAGCACAGGTGTGTGGGAGTAAGGTGGGGAGGAAGGAAGAGGGAAGGGGAGCAGGCATGGCGTATGTGCGTGGTCGGGCTCATTAGCATGTATGAATAGTAATGAGGGGCGGCGGGTGGGGTGTGTCGCAGGTAATGTGGGCGGGGAGAGCACAGGTGAGGGCGAGTCCCCAGCTGGTGACAGGTATTGCTGCTGCTGCTGCTTAGGGTGTAATGTTAATTATGTTGATAATGCGTTTGTGATAATGCTGATGCGATTCTGATTGTTTGAGTTCGCGGTGCAGGTGTAGTTATGATTAAAGTGTCCGTACTTGATAAACACTCACTCATTCACTCTCTCTCTCTCTCTCTCTCTCTCTCTCTCTCTCTCTCTCTCTCTCTCTCTCTCTCTCTCTCTCTCTCTCTCTCTCTCTCTCTCTCCCCCCCACAAACAAACAAGCCCATCTGGGAAGCAGGCCCTTACACTGGTGTCATAATCCGGCCAAAGACGGGATTAAAACGTGACTCAGACAGGATTTACCGCGTAGTGAGGGATTGGACGAGAGTTTAATGGCGAATTAGCGCGGATTAGGGTGACCGTCGATGTGAATGACCTGCCCTGAATGGGACGCACCAGGTGGATGAGCCAGTGACCTGTTCCTTTCACCTTCCTTACCTCCTTCATGCAATGTTTATATAGTTCAACACTTTCCTCTATAAGCATATAAAACGACCAAGCTTCTATGAATATTGTCAAGTTTAAGGTAAAATTAATGCTGTGTTTGTCTTTTCTTATCACATTTCTGTTATACCTGCCATGTTTCTTTAGATCAGTAAGTATTTTCAGGTTTAAAGTTTGATTTATATCGTGATACATAATAACAATCATTCTTCGTTTGCCTTTCTTCGTTTGCCTTTAACAGTCATTCTTCATTTGACTTTCCATATCATGTTTAAGTCCTTCCGTGTGATCGACTGATTAATTGATTTTATAGAGGCACAAAACCAGTGTTATGGCGTCTTGATTCAGCTTCAGTTTCAATCAGGATGGCTGGAGTGACTGGTCGGATCACAATGCATCACGGGGCGGCAAGTGGGGTGTGTCGCAGGTAATGTGGGCGGGGAGAGCACAGGTGAGGGCGAGTCCCCCTTTGTCCCATAACACCCGGTAGTTGACTGACTGAGAATGACAAGCAAGGCGGCATCAGTGACCCAACGGTGCCGCGCATATTCACTGCAGTCACCTCCACCATCTTCACCACCAACACCATCACTATCGTCATCGGCCATTAGAACTGAACTTCAAAATCAAAGCTTCTTCTCCACTCATTTAACTTGGCTGTCTGTGTATTCCAAGCCACCCAAGCAAAACTTCTCACTTCATCCTTCCGTCCAGTACTACCACACACCTTGACAAGTCTAAACTAACGGTAAAGAAATCAGACTTAAGAAGCAGGAAAGGTCAGCATCATAAAGGGTAGAGACAACGAATAATTCACAACAGCTAAGAGAACTGGTAACTTGAAAATGCTCGAAAAATACAACACGCAGACTTTTCACTCCTCGGCAGTAGGATGGAATCAGTAGCCGCTAAGAATATAGGTCAATAAATCGGAAATGAGCGCCGTGGCCAAGCGCTTCACTACGTATGTCCTCGTCTACTTTTTTTCTGTATCTTATGAATGCCGTTAAAGCAATGCATTTATTCTCAAGCGAGATATAAGTTAAAGGGAATAAAATAAACGATAAAAGTTCCTAATTTCATATTTCTTAATCGATATCAAGCACTAAATTCATATTTCTTAATCGATATCAAGCATTCTCAAGGTCAGCAGTCATATGGCGCCACACAATCTCCTCCCCACTTCGCTCTCATTCTCTCTCATCCCTCATCCTGTCTCGGCCTTTCTGTCACAGGGAGTCTCCTTATCTCACTGTATCTCTGTTGCTATCTTAAATATTAACTGGCGGCCGATGTTATCAGAGCCGTCAGGACGCATCGGATCAGCTGTTCGCGGTTGGACCGGTTGACCAGGACAGAGAGACGGTGAGAGGGAGGGAAGCAGGGAGGGGGGGCAGAAGAGAGAATCAGAGATGGTTACGGCAAGGTAGAGGGGGAG
>NC_087155.1:23602555-23605055 GCF_035594125.1 Scylla paramamosain | reverse complement strand
TTCTCTTTCTTCTTTATCTCGCCCTACTTCTCTCAATTTCTCCTCTTCCACCTCCTCTGCCTCCTCCTCCTCCTCCTCCTCCTCAGCACCTCGTCCCTCGCCACTCAGGAATATCAAACACCCACCCAAGAGGAAGTAATAAAAAATCTCCCGACCCTTATAATGAGCTGAGTGGAAAAAATACACAATGTAAAAATTCCCTCGCAAGAAATAACTCGCAGAAAAATACAAAGCACTCCGTTCATGCCTCTTTGAAGGTAGAGAGAGAAAGAGGGAGAGGGAGGGAGAGAAACACTGAGGAGGAGGGAAAGGGAGGAAAGGTGGGAGGGACACAAAGAGAGAGGAAGGAAGGAAGACGGCGGTTGAGGAAGGTTAGATAACAAAGGAAGGGGAAGGAAGGAAGGAAGGAAGGAAAGAAGCGAGACAGAGAAGACAGGGCGAGAAAGAAATGGAAGGGAGGGAGAAGGAAAGAAAGGGTAAAGGGAGAGCAAGGAAAACGGGAGACAGGAAAGGATGAAAAGGGAAAGGAAGGAAGGAAGGAACGAAGGAAGGGAGAATGAAAGCAAGGAAGGGACAAAGAAGAGAAAGAGCATGAGGAAAGGAGGAAGGAAAGAAAGAGAGAGAGAGAGACAGACAAGCAAGGAGTGAAGGGGAGGTGAGACGGAGAGAGAAAGCAAGACAGTAGTAGATGAAGCACGTGGGAAGGGAAGTAGAAGATGAGAAGATGGAAGGAATGAAAGATGAAGGAAAAGGTATGATGTTGGTAAGGAAGGAAGAAAGACATGAAAGAAATAAGATAAAGAAAAAAGAAGGAAAGAAGAAACAATGAAGGAAGGAAGGATGTAAAGAAGAAAAGAAGGAAGAAAAGAAAGAAGAAATAAAAGAATGAAAGAAACTAGGGCAAGAAGTAAGGAGGACAGGAACAAGGAAGAAAAGAAAGAAGAAATAAAAGAATGAAAGAAACGAGGGCAAGAAGTAAGGAGGACAGGAACAAAAGTCTGGACAAGAAGAAGGAAAAATATTAAGGGAGCAAATGAGAAGAAGAAGAAGAAGAAGAAGAAGAAGAAGAAGAAGAAGAAGAAGAAGAAGAAGAAGAAGAAGAAGAAGAAGAAGAAGAAGAAGAAGAAGAAGAAGAAGAAGAAGAAGAAGAAGAAGAAGAAGAAGAAGAAGAAGAAGAAGAAGAAGAAGAAGAAGAAGAAGAAGAAGAAGAAGAAGAAGAAGAAGAAGAAGAAGAAGAAGAAGAAGAAGAAGAAGAAGAAGAAGAAGAAGAAGAAGAAGAAGAAGAAGAAGAAGAAGAAGAAGAAGAAGAAGAAGAAGAAGAAGAAGAAGAAGAAGAAGAAGAAGAAGAAGAAGAAGAAGAAGAAGAAGAAGAAGAAGAAGAAGAAGAAGAAGAAGAAGAAGAAGAAGAAGAAGAAGAAGAAGAAGAAGAAGAAGAAGAAGAAGAAGAAGAAGAAGAAGAAGAAGAAGAAGAAGAAGAAGAAGAAGAAGAAGAAGAAGAAGAAGAAGAAGAAGAAGAAGAAGAAGAAGAAGAAGAAGAAGAAGAAGAAGAAGAAGAAGAAGAAGAAGAAGAAGAAGAAGAAGAAGAAGAAGAAGAAGAAGAAGAAGAAGAAGAAGAAGAAGAAGAAGAAGAAGAAGAAGAAGAAGAAGAAGAAGAAGAAGAAGAAGAAGAAGAAGAAGAAGAAGAAGAAGAAGAAGAAGATAATGATTGGACCTAAAAACGGAGAGAGAGAGAGAGAGAGAGAGAGAGAGAGAGAGAGAGAGAGAGAGAGAGAGAGAGAGAGAGAGAGAGAGAGAGAGAGAGAGAATCATCTTAAAAGGAAACTAAAATAAAATCATAGATATGGAGAAGAGAGACGGAAATAAAACTATACATTTCAAGAGAGAGAGAGAGAGAAAAGAAAAAGAAAGATAAAAATAGAGAAAAGAAAATACACATCACATTTCATAAAATACCGAGAGAGAAAAAGAGAGAAACACAGTTAAAGAAAATGTCACGACCAGCAAGCGAAATATCAGTGCAGAGGAAAGAAAGAAAAAAAAATAAAATATATGTAACGTAGAGACAAGAGCGAAAAAAAAAAAAAAAACGAGAAGTGAAGACTTATGAATGAAGGAAGACGAAATAAAATGAAAAAGAAACACTAGGAAAACAAAATAAAAGCTGAATAAGAATATACAAGGATCAAAGGAAAACGGGAGGAGGAGGAGGAGGAGGAGGAGGAGGAGGAGGAGGAGGAGGAGGAGGAAGAGAAGGAGGAGGAGGAGGAGGAGGAGGAGGAGGAAGTGCAAGGGGAAGCGAAAGAGAAAAACATAAAAAAAGCGATGACTCTAAGAGACCCAAGAACACTTGCAGATTTTTCTTTCATCGTAAAAAGGAGAATAAGATGAAAGAAGAGTTAAGAGAGGAAGTAAAATGAAGGGGAAGAAGACAAACTACGGACGAAAAAAATATAAAAAAATAAAAGTAAAAAGAGGAAAAGACGGGTCAAAAATGGAGAGA